>NW_025935230.1:0-6945 GCF_000764305.2 Hyalella azteca | reverse complement strand
ATTTATAATAATTTATATATGTTTATAATATTATATATGAGTAATTTGTTTTAGGATATAATAAGAATATATTTTGTATTTAAAATTAAAATAATAAATAATATATGGAGCATGAAAATGGCAGCAAATATATTTATAATAATTTATATATATGTGGTATTATATAATAACAATATGACATATGTTATAATAAGGATATATTTTGTATGTAAAATAATAATAATATTATAAGAATAAATATACGATAAATGTACACTTGCATGAAAATGGCAGCGCATATATTTATAATAATATATATATGTTTATAATATTATATGTTAGTAATTTGTTATATGATATAATAAGAATATATTTTGTTTTTAAAATTTCAAGAATAAATATACAAAAAAACGAACGAATGTATAAATTTTGCATTTAAAATAATAATAATAACATTATAAGATTAAATATCGAAAAAACTAACACAGGTATAAAATATAAAAGGAATATAAGCTGAAAACATTCAATATATAAAAATAAATAGCTTATATACATGTGGTAAACAAAATATTATAAGGGACAAATTATTAATGTTTTGTTAACCAAATCAAAAGGCAGCGAAAACTCTTCATATTTTAGCATGAATTTATACAGGATTTTTTACATATATTTATATATATAAGATATAAAATATAGCATGATATTTATAATATATTCGACTGGTGAAAGTAACTTCACCTAATTTGCTACACAAGCCTCATTAGGCCATCAAATTCTCCATCTACTTAGACACTCATGTATGTTTTCTAATTACACTAAAAAAATCACTTTTCTCATAAGAAAATCAAATTTTCTATCTAATTAGAAACTCATGTTTATTATCTCATTAAACTCAGAAGTTACTATTCTCATTAGACCATAAAATTATTCTAATTAGAAACACGTTCAATACCTTATTACACTCAAAAGTTGCTTCTCTCCTTAGACCATTAAATTATTCATCTAATTAGATAATTACGCTTATTATCTCATTACACCCACTTAAGACTCATCTCATTAGGCTATTAATTTATTCATATAATTAGATACTCAATTTAATTATCTCATTTATTAATTAACACACAAAATACTCATTTTACACTTTATTCATCTCATTAAACCCGCGAATTTCACATCTCCTTCAACTATCAGGCTGTTCATCTCATTCACCGTTCAGGTGAACAAGATACTCATTAATCTCATTAGACTACCAAACCAGCCTCATTAATCTTAAGTAGTGTGGGTAGACTCAGCTGCCTAAGCCTCACCACACCCACATTACTCATGGCTGAGTAACCCAACAATTTGTTCATGGCTTCTACAACTCCTGCCCTTATGCTCAGAGACCCTGGAATAAAGATTACGAGACGTCATCCCGACGTACGCAGATGCACATCGTGCACAACAATATTCATAAACCATGGACTTTCGCATATGAACAGGAAGCATATCTTTATATCTAAAGAAAGAACCGATTGTGAAATTGTTTATCAGCACAATATGAAGATCGACATTCGGGAAATATCTATTGAACAAGACTTTCAATTCTCTTGCCATAGCTTCGGACGCAGGGTCGAAGTATGGAAAAGAACAATAAATAACTTTCCTACCATCGCACTAACGAGCAACCTCACTGTATCGCTTCGACATGAATTTCTTGATTTTGGTATACACAAAACTTGCCGGAAATCCATTAAGCGAGCAAATAGCTGCTTGAGCATTGCTCAAGCAGCATCTGAGGTATGCTTGGTTGAATCTGATTTTCAAATCGCAGCAAAATTTTGACGTTTTCAAAAGTCGGCAAAAGTAATTCACATCATGGCCGGGACTATATAAGAGAAGCCAGAATGCATCGACAATCTTTGCGGCTGCAAGAAGCAGACTTTAATTGCCGAAAACCAGCGAAGAGAAGGTGTTGTCGCAGAGAAATAGGCTGCTCTCGAAAGCAGCCTATTTCTCTGCTAGAACACCTTCCCTTCGCTTTTTCGGCAATTAAAGGCTGCTTCTTCACTGTTGGAAAAATTACCGTTAACGTTATTAAACCGGCGTTTCAGTGGCCGGTCAGCACGTGAAAGAAACACCGTGTCGCCGTTTTTATTCTAAATTAACACTAGAAATCCGTAAAACATCTGATAAAAACGGCGAAACAGTTTATTTTCACGGGGCCACCGGCCACTAGAACGCCAGTGGGACCGTTTTTCACCGTTTTTTCTAACAGTGTGTAGCTGCAAAGCTTGTCGATGCATTCTGGCTTCTCTTATAGTCCCGGTCATGTTGAATTACTTTTGCCGACTTTTGAAAACGTCAAAATTTTGCTGCGATTTGAATTCGTTTGTGGTGTCGCTGTTTATGGCCATTCCATGTGTATCATAGGTACCGATCAAACAATTCTCAGATTACGAACAGAAAAAAACGACTCAAAATTTTGAATTTACGCCACTTGATAAAAAGCGTATTAATCCTACTAGCAGCTTTTCGGATATTGACTCGGTTTATCTTTATAATATACATAAACTGTGAGATTTGATTTCGATGTTGTTAGAGTTTGTAGTGTCTAATTTATGTTTGATGTTTTGATAGCCCAATATTTATTTGTTAGCTCTAGTTTTTTCGAGTGCAGCGCGTTTCGTAGACAGTATACCTGCCGTGGCTCTTATTTCCAATCGAAATCGATTTTCACAATGGCAAAATTTTTGACGTTGCAAGTGACAAAACAAATTCAATGGGGAACTTTTGGANGTAAGTTACTTTGCTCTGTGCCTGACCGTGCAATTTACAAATATACATCGTATATTGAGTTAAATACTAAACTTAGAATAGATAGGTGCGAGTAGCAAAAGTTCGTGGCTCGAAGCTCCTTAACTCAAGAATGCCTATACGTTGCACGACGCGGCGTAAGGGAAGCAGTGCCTGTTCGTCGATGTCTGATTCAGTCGGGGACGCAGGCTCTTCTGCTTTGCCTGCTTCTGCATCCGTTGCTGAATGAAATTTCGCATTCGAAACGTCAATAATGAAGTAACATCATTTCCTTAAACCTGCATTTAATTATAGTATATTGATAGTATATATTGTTCGATCCTGAAAATATAAATAAATGAATTCTCTGGTCATTAACCACCCGTGTTACAATATATTCACATATGCAGTTTATATTGTTTCCTCCATATCCTTTTCTGTTACGTTATTGCATTTCCTTCTTGTTTGTCTCCCTTTTTTCTTATTTTTTTTTTGCGTAGGTTTCAGATTTTCAGAAGTGTTAGGCGCCAATTAATAGAGCATCTTTGATCTATGAGCAATGCAGTCTAGAACTTCAAGAAATTGAGAGGAATCATGCCGAATTACACGATCCTTTCCAAGAAATGTTGTACACCGAAAGAGACGAGGGTGAGACGCCGAGGAAACGTGCTCTGCTAGACCACACTGACATGGACAAACGCGGTGCAGAGGACGAAGAAGAGTCGTCGCAGTTGCGCAGGGAGTTACAGCAACGGATAAAACAATCAAATATAGCGGTTTCAGCGTTTATTAGGCCGTAGGCCTGTCGCCGATTCTTAACATCGCAGAACATTCACAGTATTTTGCGGTCTCGAACACACAACTCACTGCTTCAATTTTGCTGCTTAACCGCCCGGCCTCCTTGCCGATTCTGACCAGAAACTTTCGCACAGAGCTGGGGTCGAACCCGCGCCTCTCTGCGCCAATCCTGGTACTCTGAACTTTAACCACTGGGCCACCCTGCCAATCCCCTGCCACCCTGCCAATCAAATTCTGATATGGCCTCCATTACGGAGCGCAGAGCCACTGCGTGGTGTCTCCTAGTGTGTAACCAAGCTCCTAGTGTCTAAATGAGTCTTGGTATCAAGTACAATATGAAAGTCTACCTAAATAAAAAAAATACACCAGTCCACTTAAAACAACAAGTCTACCTTTTTCAGTTTTGAAGTTTTAGTATGGAAGGAGGTTTAATCGTATGCAATTAAGTTCTTGAAAGCAGCTTTATTTTCTTCTTTCAGCCTCTTTCTCCAGTATACCAAGCCCGAATAATTCTTATGTGATGTGATGATACGTTATATGTTGATGATCCCGATTGATGATACAGGAAGATACATACAGAAGAGGATGATGATGCAAGATGATACAGAACAGAATGATGAGGAACAAGATGACGTCCCAAGATGATGATACAGGATGATACATGCAGAAGCAGATAATGNCCTCATTCGGCTGTGCGCGCTCACGCCGAGCAGTGTGATGTCCCCGTTTCTGACAGTGACTTTAGGGTGTTAGCTTCCACCTCCGGGACTTCTGATTTGCGCATTTTAGAATCATTGTACATTTTTAAACTTAGGCCCAGTTTGAATTCAGCTGCTAGCTCCTATCCCCTTGAAATTGTTAATAGATAGTTCTTTTTTTTGCTCCATCTATTACTTGTAAATTTAGGTTTTTAATTTCGTTCTGTGCTTTCAATGTATTAAGTTGTGACTTCTGATTTGTGATTCTAGATTCTACGAACTGACGATGGAGCTGGTCTCCGAAACGTTTTCTATAAAGATATGAATTTTCGTGGACTTTTCTTTGGCTTTAAATTCTTAGTTAATTTGCGATTTAAGCAAACAAGTGATATACATTCAATTAACCATTATTTAACTCAACCCTTAGTTAACTTAACCCTTACTTAACATAATCCTTACTTAACTTAACCCTTATACATTAGGGCTCAGTTGTTCTTTTAATGCACAGATTATTTCTATTAATAATTCGGGGCAGCGTTTCCGTGTGTCGAAAGTCGTACCGTATCATATGGCCGTGTTACATGCACTGTAGTTACAGTATACGGTGGTGACTGTGCAGCTACAGTATACAGCAGTGTCTGTACAGCTACAGTTTATTACAGTGTATACAGCAGTGTCTGTACAGCTACAATTGACTGTACAGCTGCAGTTTACTGAACAGATATAGTTTCTTATCGCGCGGTAATTAATGAAGGTAACACAATAGCCAGGTAATTATTCGGGGTAACACAATAGAGAGGTAATTATCAGGCACTGCGTTATTACGGGCCATTGTTACGGGCCATTGTTACGGGCCATTGTTACGGGCCATTGTTACGGGGCCAGCGCCCCGTAGGTACATGTTGGGTACGGTGTCCACGTAAGGTACGTACCACGTACCCAACACGTGCCCCGTACCATACATCCAGAATAACACGTTATTGTTTACATAACCAGCAAGGTAAATGTTAAATAACCAGCAAGTTAAATGTTAAATAACCAGCAAGTAAAATGGTTCATTCCTTTGGAGCAGAAAAAAAATTGTAGAATGGTTTGGAATGTCAACATTCCTACGAAGGAATGTTGACATTCTTACATTTACATTTCTTGTTGACTAATTATTGAAATTTACATAAATTATAAATTTCAATAATTAGTCAGCAAGTGATGTGACAATAAGACAATTATGTTGTCTTATTGAACATTTCTAGTTAAAATATCACATTAGAAATTATTGTTTATCTCGCAGTTATTAACTCTACAGGAATAATCTTCGCATCTTGGCCAGTTTTCAACCGTTGAAGCAAAAAAAATTCGTCTGATTTTTCTAAAAAAAAATTCAAAAAAATTCGACCGAATTCTTGAAAAAGGTTTTAAAAATTTTCGGCTGTGTTTTCCCTGTTCTAACGGTTAAAAACAGGCAAAACTCATGGTTGTGGTATTTACATTAATTTTTAGTTACATATCTGATTAAAATAATCTTAATAAAAAAATTTTTAGAAGACATACATGATGACTCAGGGTTCTAGAGGAAAAGGATGTATCACTCAAAGAAATGACTAACTCATTGTTCAAATAGCGATGCATTTTTGCCCTTGAATGGGTCATCCTAACACAGTTGGGCCTTGAAGAAGGGCGTATCAGTGCTACGAGCGAGAGGTGTGTCACTATTTGAATAATATGACCAGTAATTTTTCTTAGTGTAGGGATGAAAATGTATTTTCAGGGTCAATACATTCTACATTTTTTGAGGGGTCTCGATGGTAGTTAGTTGATTTTTATTTTCCAGATTTTTAGTTTTCTTCAATCCGCAAATGAGGAAATAATTGCCGAATTTTCGAACTGCGCTGAAAATGTGACTTATATTTTTTTAGTGTTGGTTATATTTCTCATCCCTCGAATTTGGAATATTATTTGAAATTTTGTATCTACTGGCTTAGAAAATCTTATCCTTGAGGATATATAATGCATTATTTTGCAGAAAAATGTGAGCTTTACATTTTACATATAATCAATTGAAATATTTTTGATTCAAAGGTTGAAATTGCTGCAATTTTATAATCCCAATCTCTATTTTCTCGTAATCCCTAATCCCTTTAATAATAATGAAGCTTATGTGTCCTGAATGAAAAATACGTTTCAACTAAATTGAATAATATCGAATTAAAAATATATTTATTTTTTTTTTTGCTTACCTCTCCCCTCCCAAAGCTCCAATGCCTCGCTTTTCTGCAACAAAATATAAATTTTCAGGTTGACCGTGCCAACTTTAACAGATTTATGAGATTATTAAAGAAAATTATTGCAAAAATACTTGTTATTTTATACAATAATTAAAAAAAAAACACTAGTTATTTAGTTATTTAAAAAAAATAAAAAGTTCGTTTTTCTTTTCCGCAAAATAAGAAAAAAATGACTCGATATTTTACACAAAGTATTTAAAAAAATACTAATTTTTTCCCACATAGAATATCAACACAGTATTCGTGTTGACATAATGACAACGCAGGTAACAGTTACTCGGGTAACAATTACCCAGGTAATTAATTATAAAATGACACACAACATCAAGAGTATCGCGTTACGAATGTGACGCCACATTCACTTCGTTACGCAACGAAACTCTGAGATTTGCGTAAGCGTATCGGACTACAAC
>NW_025935229.1:0-298 GCF_000764305.2 Hyalella azteca | reverse complement strand
TAAATGAGAAAATTAAAAGTGAACTGATTCTAAAATAATATGCGTTTAAAAATTACTTTTTTAGCATGTTGACTACGTATTGCCGGTATTGGTACATATGCGTAGCTTATGGTAGCTACCATGAAATGTATTACTCCAGGAGGTAGTGGTACATAATTCAGGTCAGGATGGAATTCTAATTTAGGAGGTTCATATATTATTTTGATCCACCAAGACCACTTCTTCTATCCAACATCGTTATTTGAGGCAAAAAATGAACTTCTTAAAGGCTTAAAACATGCACGCTAACTTGCTCAGT
>NW_025935228.1:0-3803 GCF_000764305.2 Hyalella azteca | reverse complement strand
AGCCCATTGCATAACCACACCTTATGATAAGTTTAGGATTTTTAGTTATTCGTGGTATAGATGCTACATGCCTGTTAGTGATTTCGGTCCGGTCTTACCCCATCTGACTATATATAGTGCATGAATAATACAATTTAATTCAATAAAAATAATTTTTAATTTAAAAAATATAATCAGATTTTTATTTCAACATTTTTCTAATAGAATTTAATGCTACAGCATGCACCATCTAGTGTATTAAATAATAAAATTTGATTTATTAAAATTTAATTTTGATTAATTTTTTAATTTAAATTAATTTTTTTAATTTAATTCAATTCTACAGCTTCAACTGGTAAAAATGAGCATCATAGGAATGAAAGTAAAACTGTCATTCATACATCACAAATTGAATGACATTGGATGGATTTGATAGGTATTTTATTAATCCTGTTTATATATAAGAATGGAAATGACGCTTCTATTTCAGAATGATAATGGAAATGTTCCTACTATTTCAGAAACTTTTCTTGAATACACGTGAGATCGTCATTTGTCATTCGTGAGGAGCTGTAAGAAAAAAAATCACTGTTTTTGATGTAAAAGAATGTTTTTCAATTAAAAGAAATGCAATACTTGATTTTTGGAAATACGATGCTAAAATTAATGATCGTTATTAGAGTTCAATAGATGTTACGATTTCAGAATTATCTCCAAAAAGTTTGTTTTTGTTTGTTTGATCAGAAGTTTTTGTTCGTTTGACCAGAAGTTTTCGTTCATTTGATCAGAAGTTTTTGTTATTTTGATCAGAAGTTTTTGTTCGTTTGATCAGAAGTTTTCGTTCATTTGATCAGAAACAGAAAAGTTTTTGTTAGTTTGATCAGAAACAACATTATTATTCATTCTCTTGCACTAAGTATACTCCGTTACTACCACAAAAGCTTGATATAAGCTTTTTGTCCTTTCGATAAACAAGAGTTTATTTAGGTTCTACTGACCATAATAGCCTAATAGGTAGAACGATGCTACATATTTGCGGCCATCCAATGATCGGTTGATGGCTATGACTCTTGATACCACTGTACAAATATTGTGGTAGACACATCATATAGATGTTTCAATGCAGAGATTCTTATTTAAAGATAATAAATCGATTTGTAATTGTTTACTCCCACCTATAGATATAAATGAACCTCATTCAATATATTTTAAACGCTTTTCATGAATTCGCATCAAAATATTTATTTTGAAATCAACCATGTCAGAGTAATGAAATATTTTGTTCACATTTTAGGCTTCCAAAAATATTTCAAACCTCTATCAGAAATATCATAATTAATCATTCTCTTGCATTGAGTATATTAACGTTATGAACCGTGCCGCCGCTGCCGCGATCGTCATTCGTTTTCGTAGTTGCATGCCGGGCGCTTGCTTTTGTTGTTCTATTTAGTCTCGCTCCCATGAATTGCGTGTTTAGTGTGTGCATCATGGAAAAGTCTGCTTTACATTGTAGTCACGGTAATTGTAGCTAATTACTTTATGAAGTTTAGTTCTTTGCTGTCATATTAAGAGACAAATCTTTAACAAACTAGTACTTTATATAATTTTAATTGTTGAGTGAAAGCTGCAGACACACAACATTTTCAAGTGATTACTTTATAGAAACTTTGCATACCTTTACCTATATGTGTTTAAGCCTATAAGAAGTTCATTTTTTTGACTCAAATAATGTTGTATCGAAAAACTGGTCTAGGTGTATCGAGAATAATATATGAACTGTAAATTTTAGAATTCCATTCTGCTAGCTGGTAGGTATACATTCATTAATCCTGTTTCTACAAACGAATGTAAATGTCGCTTCTATTCCAGAATCTGTTCATGAATATACTTGTGAAACTATCGTAATACTTACAGTTACTACCAAAATTGTACCGTGATACTACAGTACTTACATACTGTAATATATGTTTGACAATGATGTACTTCTGTTAGCAGCATCAGCACTGCCAAGCAGTTGCTTGTTTGCTGTCACTGTGCAAGCATGCATGAGATTTTGCTCCTGCAAAATAGCTTTCATGGTGCATCATGTTCAACTTTCATTTGTGGCGTGATTTGTTATTAATTTGTAAATGTTAACATGTTGTGTTTGATTTGGAGACGAATTGCTAATGAATAAATATCTAGTCTAATTTGAATTGTAAAGTGTTGCAACCATCATTCCTGATTCTTTCAAGTATTTTAATCCCTCCTATTTTTATATATCTTCTCAATCTTAACTAAAATTTTCATAGAAAAAGTGATGGAGGTGGATGAAAAATAATATATGAACCTTAATTTTTAGAAGTCCATCCTGCTACTGGAATTAGTGCACTGCTGCTGCTCCTGGCCTGCTTTTTGTTAATAACTTTTTACCATGAAATATTTCGTAAGCAAGTTTGGGCACATTTCAAAGCTCATTGCAAGAGCTATCAAATGGCATTTCCAAAAAAGTCCATATGCTATTTATAAGGTGCCAGAGGCAAAATAAAAGCGTCCCAAATTACCTCTGGGAACGGGGTAATTTGGGAAACTTGAAATAAAACTTAATTTTAAAACATTTAAAGCATGCAGAGTGTACTCGTCCATTACTGACAGTACTCTGAAGCCCTTTGTAGATGATGTAGATGTGGAATATATGACATTTTCTGTGATTTTTAATGGTTTTTCCTTTATTGATATATAACCATATCCATTCATTACTGTAGCATTGATGTGATATTACCGGATCGATGAACATGCCATTGTGTATTTACAACAACCTTGTCCACTGCAAGCTTCATATCAGCAGCCATATAGCATTTCTTCTGTAACTGTAAGCTTACAGGACGGCTTGTAATTTCACATCATTTTAATTGGGTCAAGTGATTCACTATAACAAAAAAAAAAGATTTTAAAAAACATACCTGAAACAGAAATGAATGTTTTAGTGACAACCATCATATATTTTGGAGAAATAAATCATAGTTTTGGTTAATTACTTTTCATTCCATGTTGCCGGTGCATGATTCTATCTATGACATTCTATGCACAAATTTGAGATGACCAATGATGGATTAATTTTTTGGTAAGTGACATTTTTCACTGAGCAAGGTACATGTAATCCTAATTTTTTGTTGATTATTGATTTTTTCAATGACTGGAGCCTTTGCTGAGTTCTACTGTTAATGTTTTTTTAGGTGTGTTCCTTATTACCCTATTCTGCAGAAATGGTCATCATTTTTTTGCAATGAGATATGGAAATTCAGTCAATCGTATTTTTTGCCAACACCTGCGTGCAACTTTTATGTAAGTAAATTTTTTAATATGTCTAGTTTTTTTGCTTCACACCTTAGCAGAGGAACTTTTCCAAAATTGCAAGTTTTTCAGGGATTTTTTAGAGGTAGTAAATATATGATTTCTTAACTTGCTTCATGCTATGTAGATAATAAAAATGTTGAACTTTACGCCACTGTTTTTAGTTTTGCAATATTTTGATTAGTTGTACTGCTACAACATTTCTACAAAATGTGGACAACTGTCCTGATTTACTCCACCCATCCATTATTACCCCATTTGATGGAACCTGTAAATTTGTTTTTAATGTGGAATCATGAGTTCTGGTATAGAAGAAAATGATGATTGAACAAGTTCTAATTTTTTCTAATTTGATCTATAAATTTATAGTTCTAAATTTGAGTTTGCTAGTTATTTAAATAAATGGTGAATGGCTCAATCTTACTACTTCTATGATCTTACAGCAGATCTTTGGGCATTGTTGAAAGCAATGGAGACAAAATGATGCCTGC
>NW_025935227.1:0-2830 GCF_000764305.2 Hyalella azteca | reverse complement strand
CCTAATTTGAATTTATAAAACTCAATTTGTAAATTCAGTTGTAATTTAATATTATCAAATTTTGACTGTTTAATTACATGAATAACTTCAGATGTTATATTCTTGAGAAACAACTTAGGATCGATTGTTCTTATATCCTGATAAATATGTTCTGTGCATGTGTCATTAACAGCCTTCTTAATATCACCTCGCATGCATTCAAATTTACTTTTAAAATGAACATTTGAATCTTCATGTACTCCAATATCGTCCACTTCCAAATTACAAAGATTACAATAAAAGAAAGAACTGGCTATTATGCTATCATTTAGACGTTTTCTATGAGCGTTTGTTTGTTCATGCCTTTTCAAGATTTGAACTTCGCGATTACATATTACGCATTTTGTCTTTGTATTGAAGTAAGCATTTGATATGATCGAAATGTTAATTTTTTTACGATGCTCTTGAGTTTCTATATGTTTCTTTAGGTTTTTAACCAATGTGTTGCAAACTTCACAGTGATTCATGCTGACAATATTTGTTACCATTTCACTTAAAAAATTTATCCAATGGGTTTTCGAATTCAATGTGTGATTTTTAACATGACTTACATCAGATGATTCGTCAGCTCCCATTTTATATAAAAAAAAATTAAAAACGCATTGAAAAATTATTTATTTGATCTCTTTGATAAAATTAAAAAGGTAATAAAACACAAAATTTGAGATGTAGCTTGTTACTGAATGTGGGGTCACTCGATGCTTGAATTGGAGATGCCTGCTCTTGGGCTTGAGTCGGTTGAGTGCTGTTAATAATGGTGCGTTATGGTCGGTGCGCGTAGCTGACCCTGAGCTGGAGCAGCGCTGGCCGGATGTGCTCGGCGAGCGCTAATGACCTAATTGGTTGTGCGCTCGGCGAGCGCAGGCTAATGACAATGGGTATGGGCATGGGTAAGGGTATGGCTATGGGCATGGGTATGGGCATGGGTATGGATGGGTATGGGCATGAGTATTGGTGGTAATCAGACTATGACCGGTCAGGATTATAAATTACCAAGACAAACCATTAGAACGAAATCAATTTTATTAATTCTATTCGAGTTACCTTTTTTCGATATGAAGAATATTCATAGTGATACATTGCTTGTGATATGCCCTTTGCAGAGTTTCAAGAACTGTGTAATGAAACGTATAAAGTACCTTATAGTTTTGTGTTGAATAATAAAGATGAGCACTCAGGTTCTGGAAAGTATTTCAAAAATTTAAATCAATTATATATTCCACAGAAATGTTTTTCAGGCAGCTGCTCTAGGCTAAGCCCTGAGTTCTCAGTTAAAGAGTGCTCAATCGGGGTAAATGATCGTTAACTCATGATTCGGGAGTAATTGCTTAATTTTGTTGGGCAAGATTCGGGGTATATGATCGGTACCCTGTTCAGCTGCTTAGGCAGATTCTGGGGTAATTGATCAATTTTTGTGGTCGTAATAGTATGGAAGGAGGTTTTATTCGGGGGTAATTGGTTAATTTTGTTGGGTAAGATTCGGGGTAAGGTTGTGGTAACCTATGATTTAAGCTGTTTATGCAAAGTGTGACGGTACACCCCTTTTTCTATCTACTACCAAGAACATTGCAAGCAACAAAAAAATATAAATAAATAAATTTAGAACAGTTCTTAACGAGTAAAACTTCCTATGTATTTTATTATGAGCTATATTAACCATGCTCATGCATTGTCGTATTTTAATTGTAAATTTTTCACTAACAATAATTATTCATCCTTCCATAACAATCAATTCAGCATTTTATCATATTATATGACAAAAATGCAAGTGGATTCTTGGTACAGTGTAGACAACGATGAAATTTTATTGTAATATCTCTCTTTTGCAAAGCTGACAGATTTGAGTCTAAGAAATAGCAGAAGTTCGAATCTATTTTCAGAACATTATTTAGTTAGATCACTGATATGAATTATTCTATGTAGTTTATTGAATTTCCTCAACTAACTTTGGCAGTATTGGCTTTAACTTTGCTTCTTTCGGATCACTCCATAGTAACCAGTTCGACTTTCCCATGACCTAGACGTAGAGTATCTCACTGATATAAATTGTTCGATAATTTTGATTGCCTGTCATTTACCAGCTGTCATTTCTCAAGCGAGTTACACCAATATATACGGTTACGAATATGGCGTCAATCGTGTCCAACTGCAGTCATGGCTTCTCGAAGGCATTTGGTCGCAACTCTGCTGCTGCTGATCGGTTCTGTCGCAGCGCAGAATGGCATTGAATGTCCTTTCCCAGGTGAGTTACATTCTATTTTCTGACAGCAAGGCTAACATATTCATGTGAACAACTTATACTCAAATTACAAGGAACGCGATAGCTTGAAAGTCAGATGGTAATTTTGAAATTAGTAAAGCTATATCAGATTGATTCTATTATATTATTGAATATATATTATTATATTATATTATTGATTCTTTCTAGTTGTAATTAATTGTAATTGTAATTAATTTGTAGGTAATTGTAAGTAATTTGAGTTGCACTGAATGAAGGTGGTGCTGAGAACGGCGGCGGAGAGGCGGAATGCCTGTTTTACACGGCGTGTCGGTGGACGGGGTCAGAGTGCGTCATGCAGAACAACGGCGACATCGGCTACACGGTGGCCGGCGACCCACAGGATACGGGCAGGGGCTTCAAGGTTTGTAGAAAGTAACACTCTTTTTGTTGTTACTAAAGGCACCTCTCGAGGGAATAAAATTACCGATAACTATCAGGGTTCTTTGACTGAAGACTGACTTGGTCTGCAGGGTATGTAAAAAAGAACACTTTTCTTTGTTGCTGAAATTC
>NW_025935226.1:0-617 GCF_000764305.2 Hyalella azteca | reverse complement strand
TGAAAGTTCTATCAAACGCTTATGGCTACATCGATCTGTCTGATTTTTGGTGGAGAGATGGAGAAAAACATAGTGAACAAATTCTGACCTTTCAAATTTTTTTAACTCTATTACTTTTCGAGTTACAGCCATTCAAATTTGGGTATCGTTTTTTTTGGGACACCCTGTATACCTCGTGCCAGCACCCATCACTGGGCTACGGCCGTCTTTAAAGTGGCAGAGTAATGCGGTCGGTTAGAACTAATAGGCCTCGGCCGACCACTGGCCATCTATCATTACTTCATTCATTGTGCTCTTCTCCAGCACAAGAGTAACAGACGGGCAATTTACCTGTGTCACCCCTCATTCTTGTCCCAACTCCTTCATCAGGACTGCAGCTTCCAAAAAAAGTGAAATCACCGATTTAGCAGTACTGAAAAAATCTAAAGTTTGAAAACAACTACGAAATGGCGGTTGATTCAGATATATCTTTACATCGGTCAGAAGGCACGAGGTAAATGAAAGACGTGAACGAGGTAACTGAAATGAAAGACGTGAAAGAGGTAAATGAAAGACGTGAAAGAGGTAAATGAAAGACGTGAACACAAGCGCGTGGTTTACTCGTGGCCGCGCTTGGA
>NW_025935225.1:0-551 GCF_000764305.2 Hyalella azteca | reverse complement strand
AACCAACAAGCTCTCAGGCCCAACGGTCATCCCATCAGGCAGACCTGTGGCTTTATGTCCACCCAGCGTGGACCCCCCGCAAAGAAGAAGAAGTGGTGAAAAATTCGGAAAATTCGAAATAGCCAAAAAGCATCCCGCGGTGAAAGTGGCAAGTGGTCACTGGTATGTGCCTATGACGTGTTGTGAATCTTGTGATCAAGTCAAATCAACTATTCTGAAATTTGAATGTAGGTTGAGTGCGATTGCAGATATTCAGTAAATCTGTATCTGGTGTCTCTGCACTACGTACTCCTCAGTCCTCGCCCTGTTATGAGCGGTCCACACGCTTAGTTTTCACAACGATTTGTCTGCGCAGTTTTAAGTCGGAATAAAATCATTGCAATTTTTAGAGCGTCCACACGGTGCCGTCTTATCTGAGTAGTTTGCTCAGTTTTGTGCGATCTCACCATGGAGATAGAGACGTCTCGGACAAATTTACGGCCGGTCTCCCCAAATTTGGTGAGCATGGAATATCTCCCAAAGTAATGAACGTAGCTCGATAAAACTTGGTA
>NW_025935224.1:0-371 GCF_000764305.2 Hyalella azteca | reverse complement strand
AGGGGAGATGTTCAGCATGTTCAGCAAGGTACACTCGCTCAGACCCACTTTATCGCCTTCTTTCAGCAACTGGATGTCGTTCTGAATGAAAAAAATATTCAGTATTCAGAGAGCGCATTTTCTCGTCGACGAAAACGTGAAGTCACGGACGGACATGGCGAGCACAATAGTGCACTTTTTTTCCATAAATGAGAAAATCCGCTAAAAAGATTCGTAGCATCTGACAAACAAAATTAAACGGGAAATGCTTTGTTTTGTACGTGAAAGTAGAGTATTCAGGACAAGAATTACAATGGAAACGAGTTACTCTAAAAAACGAGATACTCTAAAAAAAAAACGAGTTACTCCAAAGAAAAACGAGTTACTCCAAA
>NW_025935223.1:0-3638 GCF_000764305.2 Hyalella azteca | reverse complement strand
AGGGTTCATCCCTGGCTGCTGGAGCAAGGGTTCAGCCGAGGGTTCATCCCTGGCTGCTGGGCTCACATTTCGGGTTCAGCCTACTTCTTCATCCCTGCATCCCGGTCTAGTATTTTCTGGGATATAACATATCCGACATTTCATCCCTGCAATAATTGTATTAAATACGTGAATTTTTCCGTTTAGTGACAGGCAGGAAATTCCTATACTTCAAAGGCCTGTAATAATTTTCTTTGTTGGCCTTATTTAAAAACTGAAATAAAAATGTGATAATATAATGAAAAATGCGCAACTCAACGAGGCGAATAATGTGGGAAATTTTTCCCTCCATTAATATTTTTTGTAATCGTTTGTAAATTTGTTGTCTATATGTCGTTTACTGTTCATGTTGCGTTCGCAGTTTTGTTGTATTCAGTTTAGTTACGTAGTTTAAGTAGGTAGCAGTATCCGCTAGGTTAGGGACTCCTTCAGAAGCATTCATACCATTCAGACGTTCAATCTCGCAACGTGCATTAACTCCAACTCAGCTAATTCTCAGTTATTCATTTCTGCACCTACCATCACTTCAGCCAGCACAGCAACAGGACCTTCAGTTTCTAATTATCTTCCTGATTACTGTTTCACTATCTTTTTGTTGGTGTGAATGTTGCTTTTTTCATATTAATTATTTACGCTCTATGTACAATATTTTTTCTATGGTACTCTAGACAAATCAATATTCAATTCAATTATTAATATCACAAGTTTCTAATTAGCTACGTGGTCTCTGATATTGATAGAGGGACTAGTTTCCTTTGCTGTGACCCACGATTTAATAACTTTATCTTCAAATTTCCAAAGTCAGAATCTCAAACAGTCCTTTTCTATTTTTCCGTCTAGAGTACCTTCCTTTAACTGATTTCGTCTGTATTTCTAATTTGCCTCTTACTGAATGCATTAAGCACTAAGATGCACCAAAATCTTAGGTTGGTCAATTTAGTTATTTGTTGATTATTAGTTGATTCATAATTTGGAATTGTTTGCTACATAGCTAGTTTCTGATCAATTAATTGTTTAGTAAGTAGTGTAATTTTCATTTCAGTATCTGGGACCCGTTAGGGCAACACCATTAAGGAACTTTTTCTGCTGCAAACGAAATTGCTTCATTGAACCGCCCGTTCTTCAAAGATTTTTTAACTGCAGCATAGCATATGAATTATCAAATTCGGCTTCTCATATAACTGGCCCGATCAACGCCAGTTGCACGTTGAATTAATCTGAATAAATATCAGCTGACTATTCTTTATTTATTTGTCCGATTGTGTGAGTCAATCCTAATTACTCACAATAACTCCTCGTATACTATATACAGTTCCCAACATGATTCAGTATATACATTATTACAACATTAGTATCGTGCTCCAGACACAGACAATTCCCTTTAAGTGTTTGGTTTTTAAAAAGGGCAAATACAATAATTTAATAAATACAATACAAATACAATAATTAAATAAAAGGGCAACAGGCCATGGGCTTATTTATTCAGTGCCTACACTTCTATTCTATTCTATGCGGAATGTCATGTCAGTATAATGGACGAGTTTTGCCTTTTTCCGTTTTCTATTCAGAGTAGAAATCCCAATTTAAAGAAAACTAAATAAATTGATATGCATAACTACATTGTTACATGCAGCAGGCAGCTATATATGCCTATAAATGGTATTTATGATTTATCATTATTATAGATTATAGTAGGAAGTGAAATTAATGCTAATTTAGTTTCCCCCTTGTTTTCTCAACTGATTGATTTTATATAATTAAAATCTCACATTGATTTCAACAAATAACATGAATTTTTGCATACACTGAATAAATTCCATTTTTCATGATTACGCGATTCCGACGATAATATTGCTAATGGTTTAATTAGTATTATTATCTTAAATTATTGAGCCGTAATGGCAGAGTCTAATATGATCGTGTGTGAGTTGTGAACTTTGGTATACAGAACACGCCCTGCATTGTTGAATATACACGGCTCTACTTAAAACACGGCTCTACTTAACACACACGGCTCTACTGTTGTTCACCCTATGTTATTAATTGTAAATAATAATAATATTAATAATAACAAAATGATAATAGCGGTTTCAGCGTTTATTAGTCCGTAGGTCTGTCGCCTATTCTTAATATCACAGAACATTCACAGCTTGTTGCGGTCTCGAACACGCAACTCACTGCTACAATTCTGCTGTGCTTAACCGCCCGGCCTCCTCGCCGATTCTGACCAGAAACTGGCGCACAGGTAGCTGGGATCGAACCCGCAACTCACTGCTCCACTCCTGGTACTCAGGGAGTGGGGCTATCTGCCCTGGAGTGGTGCTCTCTGCCCCGGTGTGGTCTCCACTTTGGTGGCCCCGTTCTGTAGCCTTTCAGCCATTGAGAAATCTTGAGTTTTTTTTCAAGACACCCAATTTTGTACCTGAAAACAAAATTCAGCCAAATTCCTTGAACTGTTCTGACATGGGGCCGCATTGAACCAGTCTTCAGAGGCTATATAAATTCCAATTAAAGAAGAAGACAGTCAGTTGCGTCGGCCGGTTCGCGATGAAGGCACAAGTAACATTTTAGCTCTTTAAAAACCGGTGAATGGTTTATCGAACAATATGCATTTGGTATTTACCTGCAATAATTTTGTTTTCAAATTTAATTCTGTTTCTTTCTCCTTCTACTTTTTTCTAGTCCTTCAGATCAGATGGAGCTATGCCACTATCACTTTGCAAGTCTGCTTAGCTGAAAACTCAAGTTATTTAAATTTTATTTAATCATTTTTATTGATATTTTTACTTTATTTAAATTTAAGCTTTAGCATCATATTTTTTGTGCCTTTGGTCTTTGTTCCCATAAGGAGTTGAAGTTGGTTTACTTTAAAGTTTAAACTTCAATTCAAGTATTCAACTTGGGACTGGGGGTCTGGGATGCACCACGCAGGATTGGAATTTTCCTAATTGTTTCTAAAATTTGCAGCTCCAATGTGACAAATTTTCAATGCATTAGGAATCTTGCAGCCTGATTGTGCACATATGTTAACAATTAGATAGGAGATACTTTGTCTGGTGGGAATCATGCAGTTCCNCCGGCGCTTGAACTGTCCACGCTACTAGCCTCGTGTATAGGGGTTCAGCCGCTTCAGAGGCATGCGCCGGCAAGTGCCCGAGGCGCGGCCGAGAGGGACAGTATCTGATATATATATTGCGTATATACCTGATATATATATATGATATACATATATATATGTGTTGATATCTTGGCTGGAGAAGTGGCTAGTAGCGCTGATGCAGCCATGGTGAAAGCATGTGTGCCGCTCTTGTGAAGTATCTTGGGTCACGTGAATCATGGCTTGTTTGAACGATAATGTTTCTAAGAAGAAACAAACTAAGTGGATTCCAGACGATATTCAATTTTTCTTTGAAATATTCCAAATATATGAATTAAAGAATAATGTTTTCCATGATGGTTACTCCAACAAAATGAAGCGAGAAACGAGTATTTTGAAACGGAAAGAAGACCTTATTAGTCAGGGGGCGACAGGCCTACTAAACTTTTCCTACAACTTGCGACAGGCCTACTAAACGCTGAAACCGCTATTATTATTATTA
>NW_025935222.1:0-506 GCF_000764305.2 Hyalella azteca | reverse complement strand
CAGCCCAGCCCTGAAGACCCCAGTGGAACGCACGCAGCCCAGCCCTGAAGACCCCAGTGGAACGCACGCAGCCCAGCCCTGAAGACCCTCCGCCAGAACTGCGTCGCGATGAAATCTCCCAAGAGAAACTGGATCCCAGGAGAAACGCTGGCAAGCAGGTGCTGGAGCAACCCCCGCGGGCAGCTTAACTGCAGCTCACCGTTCACAAGTGAACCATGTCAGTATTTACAGTGGATCCCACGACAACCTTCCGGTTCGCATTTGTAAAGGTAATTCGGATGTGGCCGCGTTAATTATAATAGAAAATACTTCACTGTAGGTGATAGGTTAGTGAATGTTTTGGTGCGTATTAGTCATCATGTGTCGTATTTTGGCCTGCGGTGCAAAAGACTCAACAGATGACCTATAAAAATTCAGCAATGAAATGATTACAATACAGCAGCCAGGCGTTGGGAGTGGGGTGCTTCTAAAAAATATGTTAATAACTGAACCTATAAGGTGAAAAT
>NW_025935221.1:0-13984 GCF_000764305.2 Hyalella azteca | reverse complement strand
AGTGGTAGTTAATGACTACTGAGTGATAGTTATTGACTACTGAGTGATAGTTATTGACAACTGAGTGATAGTTACTGACTACTGAGTGATAGTTATTGACTACTGAGTGATAGTTACTGACTACTGAGTGATAATTATTGACAACTGAGTGATAGTTACTGACAACTTAGTGATAGTTACTGACAAAAACACCAGTTGAATTTGTACTCTGTGTAATGAGTTTATGTTAATGACCTAAAATGGCCTGAGTAGTTCCAAGCTTCAAGTAGGATGAAATTCGAAATTATTTTTTTTTATTCAACGTTTCATGATAAATATCTATGTAACATCTCAGTTTGTCGCAGTATACGTTTCCAGACTCTCATTTCGAAGAAAATGATTTGAAAGAAACTACGTGAGCTCTCTTTAATGGTGATTATACATATTGGGTATCTCTTTAGCTAATAAGATTCATAACCCATACCTCTCATTTACGCACAATCGTGCGAATAATTTTTTCCAAGGATGGAAAGTGAAACTCATTCCTGCAATTAATGAAAGGGAATGAGCTCTGGAGTGGAGTCGACGGAAAATGTCAGCTGAAGAATAGGTTCTTATATGGAAAACAACTTCCCTCTCAAACTTGTACTTCAATAAATGCCATTCTATAAATGAAGTATCTTAATATCTATTAATCTATGAGCGATAGATGAGTGAAAATAACAAAAATGAGCGATAGCCACTGGTTCGTTGACAAATCCACGAGAAAATTTTCAGAAGGTATACCATCTGAAGAAAGAAAGAGCTCCAGCTCTCTTCCTCTTTCATGCAAGAAAGAGAACTGAAGGGAAAGAATTCACAGTTTCCAAAGGTCTCAGAGAATGAACTGATTCCAAAAAATGTCGTAATTAATCTGGCCGTCATTAGTACAGCAAGCTGGCTGGTTGACGAGAAAAACATCGTCTTTTCGACCTGATGATTTCCAAAGCCAGGTAATTAGCGAAGAAATTGGCCGGAAATGAAGAAATTACTCAAAAATCTTTCCAGTATCGAAACTTATGGTTGGATTACCAGAGATCGCGAATTGGTCGTACGGCGGCCTCCTCTAAACGCCGGATAATTTTCATGTAGGTAGTGCTAGGCTGACACATGTTTCGAAGCTGTTTAAATTAGTGGACGTGGAGACTGAAGACAGAAACTTTTTCTTAGAGATGTTGTAAAAACCTGCATGTTTGAAAGCAGATTATTGGGTCGGAGGATTGAATTGAATTATTTTAAAGATAACACGAGTGACAAGCAGAACAAATTATTTAAATACGGTGAATACAAATAATCTTATATAATTGGGTCAAAAAATGTTAAATAATTGCTACAGTAAATATAGAAGAGAAAAGGTAACTTGAAATATTCTCAACAAACAAAGAAAAATTAAAGTTATTTTGAAATGTGACTGAAGGGCTTCGGGCATAAATATCGATCTATGGTAACTAAATGCATCAGTTGAATCATCACTTCGATACTTTATGTTTCCTGCAGTTCATCTAAATATATAAATGTATATATATATATAAATAAATGCCAACAATTAATGACCAGAAAATGCATTATAATGCATTCTCTGGTCATTAATTGTACACATGTAAACTTAAAAGTTTTGCTATCTTATAATAATAAATAAATATAAATAAATGTAAACAAGAATCCTGCAAATGTAAATGCTATCAAAAGAACACGAGAAGCATGAACGGCTCCGCAAGAGGCCTATTTTGAATAAAAATTTCTAGATTTACATGACATCAAAACACTCAGAAATTATCTTTCTAGAGAAGAAGCATTCGCAAACTGTAGATTCTCCGTTGATTATCTATTGATATTCTCAACGTGAAAATTCGTTAGAATTCGTTTCACTGCAAAAAGACTAAATTTGAACTCAACAAAACCCTTGTACAATTGAAAGCTTGAACAAAATTTTCAACATGCACGCACACTAAAAAATTCAAGACTATGACTTGTGTGATTAAAATATAGTCATCTCATTATTGCTGATAAATCAAAGGCTAAGATTATTGAAACAAATTTTTTATTTGGTAGTTGTCCCTTAGAATCGTGGATCTAAACTTGATGCAAATTCTCCTTGGTGCTTTTATATTGATATTTTAAAACGCTTATTTGAAGAAGAATTTGAATAATTTATCATAAAAAGTAATAAGTAAAAATTTCGACTTAAACTTGAGCTTTTGTAACGCAAAAAATGTTCTAAGAAAATTCACAATCACATGCCTCTTCTCTCGTGCCCATAAGTACTCCTTTTATCATGATTAATGAGTTTATCATCCTCTATGAATTGTGTTCATAGGCCATTTCGGTATGATGACGCCATGCGCCTCCTCATTAAGGATCCCTCCTTTGAATCCTGGATGTCCTTTGAGCGATCGAGCGTTGACTCAGAGTTGCAGGGGAAAAAACCGTAGATTTTTGCCCGGGGAAGGCTAGCTTTCAAACACATCGCTGATGAATCAAATGTACAATATTTACAGCGCAACATTTTACAAATTATCTTTAATGAATGAGCAGAGAGATCTCTATTACTAATTATGTTTGTCGTTCCTGTGAAAGATGCATCAGCAAAGTAAGATTATCCGCAAGCAGCAAATTACAATCTTTTCCAAGAATTTAATGAACGATTTATTAGGTTTTAAATTCTTGTCCATTGCATGATTAAAAAAAATTCTTAGAAGTTCGTTTCAAGTTATTGAAGAAATTTTTTTGCCAGAACTTCAAACAAATTTTTGTGTGTACATGGAGTATTAATATTCAACTCAAAATTACACGAAATTATTTCCATATTTTTTTCAATGAAACCAATTTTAATAAAAGGTTTCTGCTATTTATTTATATGAAATGAAATTTTCTATCAAGTTTATGGACATATCTTGAAACACGGTAATAATAACCATGATTTAACCAGCAGAATTAGCCCAATCTAAACTAGCAGGAAGTAAATCATTTAAATTTAAAAACGGACTTCATGCGTTTTTCTTAAGTATAAAGTCCTCCGCATTAAAGGACTTGGTCTTCGTCACGTAAGAAATCCTACACTTAAGTACTAGAGTTTTTTGCCGGTCCTGCAGGACGTTGGAAGGTCCTGCGGCTTTGGCCCTCAGGGAATCAAGTTTGCGGTGACACTAAACTTTCGGTGCGGTTCTAAAGAACCGAAATCGAGATTTCTTTTAGGGTTACCCCACGAATTCGTCTCGCGTTTCATGATATTTTCTGCTTCAATTTAAAATTTATTGGTTTTATATGGAAATAAATTTTAGCGCATTACCATACAAGACCACACCATGATAAAACATATTCGAGCACTGATGTAATGAATTCCTGAATAAAGCTGAAATTAAGCTAAAACTATCCTGTATTACCATGCAGAATACCACGTATTAGACCACACAGGATACCACACAGGAGACCACACAGGAGACCACACAGGAGACCACACAGGAGACCACACAGGAGACCACACAGGAGACCACACAGGAGATCACACAGGAGACCTCACAGGAGACCACACAGGATTTCTCCTGCTTAAATCTTATGATAATCGATCGCTTAACGGACGAGTCATCGTCAATTCCATGAATCTCAAGCAGCCAAGCGCCATCAAAATTTATGAGAAGAAAAATTTACGATACAAGATGGACTAATTTGGAAGGGTTTGCGGCTCCATCGAAAAATTATTGAGTAAATTCGCCTTACTTTCTGGTATAATCTTCATAATTCTCGCTTGTGCAATCGCTTGCGAAAATTCGGAGTTGCAAGATAAGAAATTGTGACTTTATTGTCTTGGGACAAAATTATTATACGTTAGGAGAAATAACTTGTATTCCAGGAGTAGTATTGAAACACCTAATGGATAATTATTCAATTTTTTATCGATTTTTTGCATTTCATATTTTACCTACATTTTTTATGCAAAAGTAAAATTGAGCACACGCGACATCTTGCGTGGGCTGAAGCGCAGAGAAGAAGCCGTTAGAAGCATGCAATGTTTTTAAAAAAAACCTTCAAGGCTAAAATCAGAAACGAAACCTTAAAAAATTTCTTGCCGAAAACAAGTAGTGCAATTTTTCTCACCTAAGCATGTGTGTATTGCAGAACAACATCTTTTTCTTGCTCTTCCATTAGTCTTTCTATTTAGTTATTTGTTATTATTGATAGTTATTGTTATTAATATTATTGGCAGTTATTGTTATTGTTCTTATTGATAGCAGATAATTCGCTTGCAGGCACGTGGTGACTATCAGTGATTGATGGGGCTATGATACAGTATCAGTGATTGATGAAAGTTGATGATATTGACTACTGACGGAGGAGACTATTCATGATTGCGTGACTATCAATGACTGCCAGACTATGAATGATTGCAAGACTTTCAGCAACTGTCGTCATTTTCAATGACTGGTGTCTTTTTCAACGGCTAGCGTCACTTTCAAAAACTGGCGTCACTTTAAATGACTAGTGCCATTTTAAATGACTGACGTCACTTTAAATGAATAGTAGTGTCCTTTTCAATGACGCTAAAGATAATCAAGTCACAAAAAATCAAGTCACTTTCAATGACTGACATCACTTTAAACGACTAGTGTCACTTTCAGTGAATATCGTCACTTTCAGTGAATAGCGCCACTTTCAATGACTGGCGTCACTTTCAAAGACTAATCTCGCTTGCATTGACTTGCGTCACTTTTAAAGACTATTCTCACTTTCAATGACTGGCGTCACTTTCAAAGACTGACGAGACTAATAATGACTGGCGAGACTATCGATGTTTGGCGAGACAATCGATGACTGGCGCAACTATGAATGACTGGAGAGACAATCGATGACTGGCGGGACTATGAATGACTGGCGCGACTATGAATGACTGCCGCGACTATGAATGACTGGCGAGACCAACGGTGCCGTCGAAGGATCATTATCGCCTCAGGAGGATCTAAACTCCGTCTTATAAATCATCCTTCGTATTTTGCGTGGGACGCAGCCTCTCCTAACGAGAATTTGATGGATTGCTCCAGAAAATCATGGAATCAAGGCCAAAAAATGAGTGACCATTCACATATACAAAACAGGTTATTCGTGCTTTCACTATTAGTCATTTGCTTCTACACGAATTATTATTTTCTTTACTTCACGAAAATTAAATAAAGGCTGAAAAAATGAAGAATGAACCTATTGACCTTATGCACGTGAAAGAATGAATACATAAAAACTACGAAAAATACTTTTGGGTACTGAATACAGACGTTATCACTCAAGTGAACGTTTCTAATAATGATGCGAATTCAGATGAGAAACTTGATTGGAAATTGAGTGTGATTCAAGTGAGTATATGGGCAAAGCTTCAGCAAAGCTGTTCCTGCTAAGTGTTTAGTTAATGGGGGATTATTTTTGACTTTTTTATTAACTTGCAACACCATCAATAGGCGCGCAGAATCATAAAGTTAGCGCCTGGTGACATTTGTCCTATTCTACTCTTTTAAAAAAATTCATTTTTCCTTTACGTTACCTGAATGCAAAGAACGGTAAAGTAATACTTTCTTTTCCGCAATATGTAGTTTCCAAGCATTTTTCTTGATTCAAGGTCAGCACCCAGCGCTACCTTGACTTGAAATAAAGATTTACCCTTCGACAAGTGTCGATACGACTTGTCTTGTTTCTGGACCAGTGTCAATACTGTCCGACTCAGGAATTTTTGACTGCACTTACATTCCTGCAGACTCGCCCTGGACCATCATTTGCTATTCTTACCCAGGGTTTTGGCAGAATACCGGCGATTTCACCACCGGCATGGCACCAAAGTCATCTGCTCTCACAGACACAAAATCCGCATTCTTTTAACATAACATAACATAACATTGTGATGTCGGCGCTGAAGAGTAGGCCTGATGTGGCCTGTCGCCGATTCTGGTTCTTTTCGTGATTTGCTCGCAGAAGATCTAAAATCGTGTCATTTGACCGGATCTTTTTAGGACGGATGATATAGTTTGACATAGCTACTAGACTTCCACCGGGTTCGATATGGTGCTAGGCACATCAAGTCTGAGCATATATTAATCCATAGCTTTATCTAGTCTGTTCTTGAACGCGTTCGTACTCGGAGCGCCAATTCTTACAATTTTTAACTTCTTTCTGAAGAAAGTCTCATTGCATATTAATCTTGCACCTTCCCCGCACTATGGCGTTTTTGTTACCTATTCAGACTCAGCAAAAAAGCTATTACCGTTTCCTCGGGTCAGTGTTCAATTGGCTTCTTAACAGTGTTTATTTATAGCATTATTTTCCTCGTAAAATTTAAATCATGTTTTTAAAAATCAGGAAAAACGTTCATTATGCTTCATAACCCATTTAGTCATCGTTAAAGAAGACAGAAATAATTCTATGAATTTATCAATACTAATCCTATTTAAGAAATATCTGAACTGATACACATGAAAATTTGTGCCGCTTTAAACTGAATGAATTTCTAGATTTGGGAGCATTTTCAAGATGAATTTAAAAAGTTATAAATACTAATTCTATTTTTGGACCGGCAAAACTGACTCTCGTGAAATTTTAAAATTTTTTGTCTCTTTAAAGTAAATAAATTTTTAAGTTTGAGAGAATTATCGAGTCGAATTTGAAACGTTATCAAAGCTAATTTTATTTTAGAAAGGGCTGAACTGAGTGTCATGAAATTACAACAGACTATTTGCCGCTATGAAGTGACTAAAATTCTAATTTTGGGAGAATTTTCGAGTTGAATTTAAAAAGTTATCAATACTAATGCAATTGTATAAACGGCTGAACTGACACTCATGAAATTATAACAGTCGTTTTGCAGCTGTTAAAAGAATAAATTTCTCGGTTTGGTATAAATTTCGAGCTGAATTTAACATGTTATCAATACTATTTCTATGTTTGGAACGGCTGAACTGACTGACACTCTTGAAATTAGAACAGACTTTTTCGCTTTAAAATGAATACATTTTTAGGTTAGGGACAATTCACTTCTGAGCAGCAAAAAGTCTGTTATAATATCACGAGTATCAGTCCAGCCGTTGCTAAAGTAGAATTAGTATTCATAACGTTTGAAATTCAACTCGAAAGTTCTCTCAATCATAGAAATGTATTTATTTTATATAGGTAAAAAGTCTGCTATAATTTCACGAGTATCAGGTCAGCCGTTTCTAAAGTAGAATTAGTATTCATAAAGTTTTAAATTCTACTCCAAAGTTCTCCAAAACCTAGAAATTTATTCACTTTAAAGCGGCAGTAAGTCTGTTGTAATTTTACGAGTATGAGTTCAGCCATTCCTATAATAGAATTAGTATTCATAACTTTTTAAATTCAACTCGAACGTCCTCCTACATCAAGGAATTTATTCCCTTAAAAGCGGTAAAAAGTCTATTATAATTCACAAGTATTTGATCAGCCGTTTCTAAAATAGAATTAATATTAATAACTTTTAAAATTCAACTCAATAGTTCTCTCAAACCTAGAAATTTATTAACTAGAATTTAGCAGCAAAAGTCTGTTATAATTCACGACTTCAGTTCACCCCTTTCTAAAATTTATTTATTGACGATTGAATGCAGGGTTAACTCAGTTGGTGTGAATTTTGTTGTTTTGGTTAATTTTGTTATTTACATTCATTACTCTCTGTAATTTAACATAATTTTGCATTTCTCCCATTAAACCATCTCCATCTCTCATTACTCATAGTTAATCATTACCGGGTCCCAACATTTTCAGCAAATTACTACCATCTTACAATACTCTCAGTAATTCAGCATTTATATGCATTCTTAACAAATGAAGCACCAATTCTACACAAGGTACAAAGGTACAAGACCATATTTTTTCACCGCGCTGCGATTGTAGTTGCGAGGTTTTCAGTGTGCTGAACCCCATCACTTGTTGTTCCGCAAACAGAGCGCTATTAGTTCAAGGAAATGCGCGCAATATTGATGGAAATCCTGTTGAAAAATCCATTGATATTTGCTCATGAGGTAATAGTAAATATTTTAAAGGCTGTATCATAGAAGGAGTGCTGTAATATTAACGCTCTGCCGCGTCCTTCAACAGAAGCAGCAATTGAGGGCCTGAAATGGAGGTTTTTTTTATAGATGCGCAGAATTTTTTCCTGAATTTGACGACACACACTAAAAATCAATGCAGGTTTAAAAGAGACGTAGGGGAATAATTAGCAATAAAATAAATTTCCCCAAGTGGATGAAATAACTTACGAATATCGGATGAAAAATTTTTCCAGGAATGATTTTTTTCATATGAAATATTTTCATTCAAGTGGATGAAATAACTTATGAATAGAGCAAGTTTGAAAATTTTTAAGAGCTGATAGCATTTAATTAACCAAGCAGAATCGTGATGTTAGGCGGAAGTCAAGCTGAAGAAATAAAGAATACCAGCAAAATAAAACTTCATTATGTAAATAATATACAACAATACCTCCTCATATTCATTTCAGCAAACACTGCGTATAAAAGTCAACCCAACCCACTGAAATGAAATTTATTTAAGATGAACGCATGCATCCCGCAACTATAATTTCACCCCATATTCAGGTCCTCATATCTCGCCATTGAACGTTCGCTGTTGTAAGAGGCATACGTCGAGTGAAGTGTTAGCCGAAGCATACCTATAGTGGATGAAGATTGAAGATTCATAATCATTATAAAATTCATAATCTTTGAAATTTTTTTACCGGTTTCCAATGAGCAATAGTGGCAACAACTTTATTTTCCTTTATTTTAACTCTTAATTTATCATTTTGCGAATGAAATTTTGTAAGAATTGTAGTGGTTTGTAATTGCATTTTAAGTTCTCCAAGTATTATTATATTTTATCAGCACGGGATCGTAACAGTCGTGATCAATTATTCATCGTTGAACTATTGGATAAATGCAGTGCAAACAGTGAAACATCAAAGCTTCCGTATTCTCATCAATGAGCCAGATGGTATCGAATAAAAATTGTACAGAATTATTTATCAAACTCATATGAAAAATATTAATTAAGAACTTTAACGTTCTCATTGACGTTTACATTAATACCGTGCATTAATTGCACGGTTAATTATCGTTTGCATTAATTACGGATTCAGGTATTATGAAATTACTTGAATTCAAAAAGGAAAAAAAAAACGCGGGTTATTTAAAAAATTTACCTTACTATTCATATATCAATAAATTTTACATATTTGTAATTAGTTTCATTGCAGTATATGAGACTTGAAAATTAGTTCGGGAAGAGCAGCAGGCATAATTTTTCATCAACTCGGCGCTGCATATTTCAACTTGTCCATCGGGAATTTAAATTTGCACTGGGACTGAATTTTGTCGATTCAGAGAGCTCTATTAATTAGCCTATGAATATCAACTGAGGTGGAGTAAACCAATTAGGCAGATGGCCGCCATTCATTAGGTTAAAAAACACACACATTCTCACAGGACAGTTGGTCGCGAAAGCAACATATACGAACCCAGGGCAATGCAGAGGGATTAAAATATTTGATATGAGGTTCTTGCGCCGCTGGAAGTTTTTTAGGACGAAGAAATGTTTGAACTTTTATACAAGAATATTACAAATCTTTTTGTACGTCATTAAAAGTCATTTTATTTCTAATCATTCGATGACTTTAGAGTTGAGCATCGGGCTTATGTTCGTTGATATCATATGCAAAAAAATTATAATGCATACAGATTACTTAAGGTGATGATGATCAGTTCAAATCATCACAAATCGATTTGCACGAAGCCTCAAACCAGGAAGCCTTTTTATTTTCAGCTTAACATAGCTTCTCTGCTAATTATCATCCGTCCACTGGAGGTCATTCTTCACAAGACGAAAACAGCCGTTTTTTTCAAAACAAGACATTGTTGCTGATTTTATTTTCAAACGCTTTTTTCCATCACTCTTAAACATATAGTTTTTGGTTTGATTTTGATGTAAACAATTTATTTAACAATCAAAATGACGCAAGCGATCTCTGTTGCCGTTTATATATTCATATGATATAATTAAAATGTGTGCCATTTTTTTATCATGCGGTTCGTTTTGAAGCGCAAGAAGTCAGAAATGCTCAAAATAAATTTAAACGATAGCTTAAAATATAAAATCACTTATTAATATACACTATTTTCCGGCACCTCAATTTAAAATTAAAAAAAACAAAAATAAAAATATAAATATAAAATATACATGACAGACGATTTTCACTTCCCTGATCACTAAATTAAATGATAAGTTTTTTTTAGCCATCGCTTAAAATTCTTTCCGGACACTAGCTTCATATCTATATTTTTTTCTGAGAAACACGTCATTATTATTTCTCTTGGACGCGCGAAAAACTTGCAGCTGAAAACAAAGTCTTGCTGGAACTCATTTCAACCGGAAAGATGCTCAGCGGCTTACAACTTTGCTGAAGGATTCGAAAAATTTGTTTTTTTTTTATCTGAGTTCTGGCCCATTTACCGTTACTATCCGTAAAATTTTATTCGGCCTGGAAAGAAAACTTTCAAATAAAAACAATTTTTGATTTTTTGTTTCATTTAAATTAGACACGGGATCACAATACTTGAAGAACAAAATTCAGGGCATTTAAATGACTTAAGATATTTTTTTCACAAAAACTTGTTTCGGAGCATGGAGAAGAAGAATTTTGAACAATTAAATAAGAATTGAATGAATTTATTAATTATTGTTGACATCAATTGTCGACATTATTTAGTGCAGATATATTTCAAGATTTGGATTTCAACAAGTCGATCCCATGGTCTCTTCCTCAGACGCAACAATAAGATATTCATTGTACTGAAATTGGGCAGCGTAACAATTGCTAAATGCTTTAATCTATCTTAATTCTTATATTTAACTTCTGTGGTAAGAATTCATGTTCAATAGGGACTGCATATTCGGTGATCACGATAAATCCTAAGCCATCAACTCATTAATTCCATGCCGAGTCAATTGCATATGCCTTGTCTTTTCTACCGCTCCAGGATTGCAGGATTGTTTTTCTGCAGATTCTGCCGAGAGTTGAACTCACTGCAGCGTTATATATAAAAGATAATTCCAGCGTAAATATTATTTGGGATAGGAAATACCTGATTAAAATTTAGGACAGGACGTTTATAAAATTAATTTGAGCAATTTCTATCTATAGGGATGATTGAGGAGGAGGATGAAGCTCTACGGAGAACAATTAGAAGAGCTGTAATTATGATTAAGTTTTAGGAAAATTATTAAATTAATAAATTATTTACTGATGTCAGGAGAAATTATGTATTAAATTTAACTAGCATAATGAGCGAAATTTTTTGCTATGAATTTTGACCCCTATGTAATAAAAGATACATTAATCATAAACCAGATTCCGAGTTCATGTTTTGACTCTTGCTTTCAGTTTGCAATGAAGTCAAGCAGATGAAACTTTTATTTGCGTCTGAGGATGTTAATTAAGAGGGGATAATTTCCCCTCGGCTTTCTGCTGACGCTGCAAAACAGCCGCGGAATGTCAAACTTGAGAGGTCGCTCGAAAGCAGCGCCTGTTTTTCATTGAAAATCCGTAGTCCAGCACGCGAATATCACGAATTTGCCGGACGAACAAATTCCTCACAGACACAATGGAATTTCAAACCCATACCGAACTGGAACAGTGCGCTGTTCAATTTTAGTAAAAGTTGTAGGATTTTTTGGTTGAAAAACAGCTAATTAGATAAATATGTTGTTTGCTATGCTGCAATATTTTTGCAAATTATGATAAATATTTTTGGACGTTGGTCGAGGCAAGATTATGTTATTAGGCTTCGTCACATACAGTATTCATTGTCAGTAAATGAATTTCGCGCACTGAAAAGCGCAAATTCATTAGTATAAAAGCAATTTTTTTTCAGTTAACATGGACAATTATACATATTAAACATACGTAAAGTACAAATCCAGCACGCAAGATTGATAAGTTTTCTTCTGTCAGTTCAGTCTTTCGTGAATGCAAAACCTGGATCAATTTGGTAAGACTTAGAATGGTTAAATACAAATTTATAACTAAGTTTAGTTTCATTGTGTTTGATACATCAAATAAATGTTCTTGACTGTTTTCCACGAATGTGTTGACTGTTTTTCACTGTTAAATGTTCTTGACTGTTTTCCACTCTCGGATGTGAATGTGACTGTTTCTTGACCTTCTCAAACTCGAATTTAGTCATTAAATTATCATGAGAGATTCTCTTCAATAAAAATTTTTCATTACCTAATACTCGATTAACCTGTGTTCAGGTTGTTCTGAGCTGCATTCTCTTTTAAATTTACGTTAGAGGGTCACACCCCTATTTTCTGATGTCACTAGTAATTATGTTTATGACACGATGGCAAAAACAAGCAACAATATTGCACTGGCAACGCAAGGCCAATTCCAAGCTTTCAAATCCAATTGAACGTAATTTCCTTTAAATTGAAAAATAAAATTCCATTACTGCTTGTTAGGCCATCACTTAGCAGCGCTGGAGGAGTAAAATGTCATAGAGGGTCTGTGTTCCACTCAAATTAGTTGCCTTTGTTAAGTTCAAATAAACTTTGTGAGATTATATGAGTANTGGTCCCGTATGTACTCCCTCATCTCTGGTCCCATGTACACCCTCATCTTTGGTCCCATGTACACCCTTATCTCTGGTCCCATGTACTACCTCATCTCTGGTCCCATGTACTACCTCATCTCTGGTCCCATGTACACCCTTATCTCTGGTCCCATGTACTACCTCATCTCTGGTCCCATGTACTCCCTCATCTCTGGTCCCATGTACTCCCTCATCTCTGGTCCCATGTACTCCCTCATCTCTGGTCCCATGTACTCCCTCATCACTGGTCCCATGTACTCCCTCATCTCTGGTCCCATGTACTCCCTCATCTCTGGTCCCATGTACACCCTCATCTTTGGTCCCATGTACACCCTTATCTCTGGTCCCATGTACTACCTCATCTCTGGTCCCATGTACTACCTCATCTCTGGTCCCATGTACACCCTTATCTCTGGTCCCATGTACTACCTCATCTCTGGTCCCATGTACTCCCTCATCTCTGGTCCCATGTACACCCTCATCTCAGGTCCCATGTAAACCCTCATCTCTGGTCCCACGTACACCCTCATCTCTGGTCCCATGTACACCCTTACCTCTGGTCACATGTACACCCTCATCTCTGGTCCCATGTACACCCTCATCTCTGGTCCCATAAAATAGCGATGCTGCCATGTACACCCTCATCTCTGGTCCCATAAAATAGCGATGCTGACTTGACTGTCGTTGGCCGCTGATGCAGGCGTCGGGAGCCGAGACCGTCCGTCCAAACGACCGCTCATTTCGGAACAAATCGCCTCCTCGAGACCAAGTCGGTCCATTTTGCGTTACAATTCGCAGGGCAAGGCTCGAGTTTGGTGTTTCCAATCAATGTACTGAAAGGGAAGTGCTTCAGGCCCAGGCTCTCTGTGCCAACTGCGTTAGTAGGAAATGACGCCCACTGTCGGCACAAGCCTCGACATTTGTACTCTTGATGCGGAGAAAATGAGATTTGATCTAATTATGTTCGTGGTTAAAACCTCGAGCATTCTTATTAAAAATTTACACTCACAAATTCTCAAACAAATCAGTGCTATCAGAGACGCGCTTGAAAATTTATCTTCGAAAATTTAAGAGAATAAAATTAAAGATATTTGTTCTTTTTGTTACTAGTTTGTATCTGAATGCGTTGTCAAGTGTTTTAAGGCAAGAGTTTCTAAAGGACCCGTATTGAGGATTAATTTTGTCTTTTTCAAACCCTGAGGATTAATCAACTTTCAAATTGCTAATTATCAAGAGTTTGAGAGGGATTATATTGCCAATGGAATCAAATACTCACTAGAAAATGATAATTGTGAATCGATTAAATCAAGCCTCAAGACAATTATCGTCAT
>NW_025935220.1:0-3159 GCF_000764305.2 Hyalella azteca | reverse complement strand
AAGATAACAATGGCCGATAACAGCGCTGCTCAGACATCTGACGTTGAATTCCACGTTGTTTCCCTGAATCAACGTTATTCAGTCGATCAACTGTTAGAATATAAACAAAATAATCTATTCGTCCATAAGGACGGCGGAGGCAGGGTCATTCCTAGCTATGAGCTTTTTTTTATAGTTCTCCCCTTAACGTTTTCTATACTTAACATAGAATATGAATTTGAAGGGGATCCATGTTATTTTGATGCATCGGTCTAATCATTCCTCATTAACTACTGACTTGTTTGAACTGGGTGACAACATGACGTTAAATTTGAGTTTGAAAAGAAAATCAGCTGTTAGAAAATAAATAAACTAATCTCTTCGTCCATGAGGTCGGCAGAGGCAGGGTCGACATGAGCTATGAGCTCTGTTTATATAGTTTTACCCTTAACGTTTTCTATATGAAGCATATAATATGAATTTGAAGGGGATCTATGAAGTTTTGGCTTCATTTGTGTAATCATGCCTCATTAACAACTTACATGTTAGGACTGGAGGGCGTTGAATTTGATTTTAAATGTAATTGTTTCACGTTTTCTCAAATTATTGTCTGATTCACTCAAGAAAATGATCATTGTTAGGATGATGGAATTTTTTAATTATTTCAACGTCTATATGCTATATCAAGATTAATGACAGACATAATTACTGATGCTTATAATGGATGATATTGCGTCAAGGATTGCCATTTAATTTTAAAAGTAATTGATGGACCCTGCGTTAAATGAAGCAATTGTTTCCGTTTTATTACAACACTTCTCTTTAACTTCACTTCTTCTTGTTTGTTTGTTTGTCTACTACAAATCTTGTAATCGAAATTTAACACACTTCTACTTATCCTATCGATCTGAAATTTTGCACACTTGTGTAAAGTTGGAGACAATGCATGAATCAAATGTCAAAATAAATGATTTTAAAAATTAAAAAAAAGTTTCAATATTAAAAAAGTTTAAAAATAATTTTGTCACCTACAAATCTTATAACTGATATTTGAGACACTTTTACCTGTCTAATTGATCTGAAATTTTACACACTTGTGTGAAGTCAGAGACAATGCATGAATCAATTAATAGAATAGGTAATTTTGAAAAAAAAATTATATATTAAAAAAATTGATATATTAAGAAAATTGAAAAATTATTTTTTTTATTATTCGAAAATTATATGAGAAATTCATTGTACATCTGTAAGATTGGAAACACTGGATTCTTTGGAAGTGTTGTCTTTAAAAACTAATTTTTAAACGTATATTATTAATATCCACTTGAAAAATAATTATGTTAGTAATTCATTTTGCCTGTGCACAGGAGTGCACAAGTGGCTTGATGTATGAGAGCGAACGAACTTTGAATTATGCATTGCAAATTAAAATATACCAAGTAAAGGAAGCCAACATTAGATTTTAAATCGATAATTGAACGAAAAAAGTTACTTTGAAAGATCAAGATCAAATTTTTTACGTTGATTCTGAAATGTGTTTAATTAGGAGCAGAACGATTACGGATGTCACGTCGTCGCAAAACTTCAATAGTTAGCCATCAATTTTTGCTACGTCATCAGTATCCCTGGCCCGGAGTCAACGCGCTAGCAATTTGATTGCAATAAATTTATAGAAATCTAATCTCTTTAAATATTTTTGAAGGCTGAAAAGCCACCAAGTCTGTTGGAATCGGGAAATGCTATGGAGATGAGCCGAGGAAAATTGCTGGTATTATTAACGGACAGAATAACGCAAGGTATTCAACAGCAGACGTAGGTCTTTCGAACGTTGATCTAGAAAAAAATATGAATCAAATGAGAGAAATAACTATGAATTTTCACCAATTCTAGATTTTTGTTACTAATTCAAAAATGGTCTACTTCTACAGAATTAATTAAAGGACAGCTTCTAAAGGATTAATTATTGGTCCATTTCTAAGGGATTAAGTAATGGGCCGTTTCTAAAGGATCAATTAATGGTCCATTTCTAAAGGATGAATTAATGGTCAATTTCTAAAGGATTAATTAATTGTCCATTTCTACAGTATTAAATATTGGCACATTTCTAAAGGATTAATTATTGCTCCATTTTCAAATGTGCATTTCTACTGGATTAATGAAGGATTGATAAATGGTCCATTTCTAAAGGATTAATTAATGGTTCATTTCAAAAGGATTAATTAGTGGTCCATTTCTGAAGGATTAATTAATGGTCCATTTCTGAAGGACCCATTAATGGATCATTTCTAAAGGATTAATTAATGTGCCATTTCTAAAGGATTAATTAATGGTCCATTTCTAAAGAATTTATTAATGGTCCATTTCTAAAGGACAAATTAATGGACCATTTTCAAAAGATTAAATAATGGACCGTTTCTCAAGGATAAATTAATGGTCCATTTCTAAAGGATTAATTAATGGTCCATTTCTAAAATATTAATTAATGGTCCATTTCTAAAGGATTAATCAATGGTCCATTTCTGAAGGATTAATTAATGGTATATTTCTAAAGGATTAGTTAATGGTCCATTTCTAAAGGATTAATTAATGGTATATTTTTAAGGGATTAATTAATGGTATATTTCTAAAGGATAAATTATTGGTACATTATTAAAGGATTAATTAATGGTCCATTTCCAAAGGATTAACTAATGGTACTTATCTAAAGGATTAATTAATAGTACATTTCTAAAGGATTAATTAATGGACCGTTTCTCAAGGATAAATTAATGGTCCATTTCTAAAGGATTAATTAATGGTCCATTTTTAAAGGACTGGCGATTTAAGCAGACCAATGATATGGAATTAAGTAAAAAACAAACAATGAAAAACCGAAATTTGTTAATGGGACACGTCATCTCTTCGATTAACCTGTTATTAATTGTGTCTAATGATGTTCCTTTCGTCATTCAATAGATAATTAGAGAAAACCCGAATTATAATTATAATTATTATCCTATACAACCAAATTAAATATTTAGAAAAATATATTGCCAAAAAGGCAAAAAAACCGAAAGACTTCTTTTTGTACGCTAGTTCGAAGTGCAAGACAAACGACGGTATTTCTGATTTGAAAGTAGACCAACGAAAGATTTCCTCTGATGAGGGCAAGGCTAACGTTCTTAATCAGTTCTTCAGCAG
>NW_025935219.1:0-1666 GCF_000764305.2 Hyalella azteca | reverse complement strand
AGGTTCTTGCTAGTATTTGAAACCCGATCTTACCGTTTATTCCGTTATATTACAGTATAACCCCCGGTATTCACCTCTCGTCTCGTGTGTCATCTCGCTTCTTGCCTCCAGTGCTGCCAGTGTACACTACCTGTTCTGCATTGTACTTTGTTTAATTTAAGGTTAGAAGTGGAAACTGCGTTACTGTCATATCTTGTGCCGTTGAATTGGAATTGCTGAATATAATAGTTTAAAGTCATTTCAAGTATTCCTACATTATTTTAATTTAGATCTTTTGTCTCTAATTTCAGTTTCGTGAACATCAGCCTCTACAGTTCTTGACTGACTGCACTGATGTCCAAGTTTCATTAGTTTCGAGTTCAATAAAAATTATTAGCTGTTATATTCGTATAAATTCCTTACATGACATAATAATATAGGTATCCTCTAACCATCACTTTGAATTTGAAGTACACCTTATTATTGAAATGATATCTTCAAGAATTGTTTTTTCGCTGTATATTAGCCTACTTATAATTGCCTGATTAATAGGAAATAAAAATTGAAATAATTTACTTTGTATCTAGATCAATATTGTTGTCCACAGTATTCCAACTAACTTATTTTTTTAGCCTGCTTGCTGTAACTCTTTTATAACTAAAAAATATACGGTCTGTTGCGGATTCTTGTACTTTTCTTGACTAGTTCACAGATCTAAAAGACTGGCCTTTCGATCGAATCTTTTCAACGGACGGTAGGTTTGAAATCGTTTATAGACGTTCAATTGTTCCGTACGATACTAGGCATTTCAAGACAGGACATATAGCATACTGCCAAATGAATTAATTATCTCTACAAACAGCAAAGGCAACAGAATCACGTGTGTGAAATACATAATCAAATTTTAACCTATTTGGAAATAACTAACATCCATTTTCCGAGTATTTTATTTCATAATAAGATCGAAACTTTTTATTCATTTATTATCTAATGTGACTATTGGATTATTGACTCAGTCGTGCGGTAACTGGCAGGGTGGTTACGTCGGTTGTTGTTGTTGTTGCGGTTACGTCGGTGGCTACTCGCGACGAAGGTGTTTCATTGACTCTCGATTACATTTTTGTTTTAAGTTCAGAAGAAGTAGACGTCATATGTGCCCATCAACTCAGTCTGTAATGTTTATTTCTATATAATCTTATTTCGGTTCCAATGCTTCGTTCAGTAATGATATAAAGTCAGATTTGTACTGCGTAGAGACGACCTCTAAAGTAGCATAAATCTATTGGCTTAGTTTCGTATTCAATCTTTCTATCGCTGTAGAGTTAACGCGTCGCAGGATGTCAAATGCTTTAACGATTGACTCTTTATTCAACATTCCGCAAACAGTTTTTAAAACAAATTAACATTCGAAGTGAACACAACAGAACTTGTGATGACCTCAGAGAATAAATTAGGTAATTTCAAATAGTATTAGCCAACACGCTGATCAAATTATATTAATGTAGTTACAACTTACTAGAGTTTCAAGCTTCCAGTATGTTTGGATTTAGGACGTGATGACGCGGAGAAAAAATATATTTCAGAGTCAGGCCTTTGCAACGGCCATCGTACTAGTATAAAGAGTTTCAAATGAATCGCGGTTAAACGAATACCAGCAGGGCGAGGGCCGAGGAAACAGAACGATAAC
>NW_025935218.1:0-421 GCF_000764305.2 Hyalella azteca | reverse complement strand
AATTGCAGCACGTTCGATGAGCTCACGCAATCGAATTCTCGACGACGTTTGCATTTGTGTTATCCCATGAATTGTATTCTGTATACAGGACATATACGAATCATAACATATAATACAAGGATTATAAAACTTTAAAATGCGGCGAATTCATTCGGAATCTCTCTACAAAATATTTTGAATTTAGGTTCACTAAAATTTCTTTCACGTGTTTTTATGCTGCAGAGTATCAAATTATTTTGAAAAAATTCGTTTGCTATCTGGAATAATGATTTAAACTGCTTATGTCTAGGCTGGCAGAGCTAAACCTTTCTTGGTTATTCAAGTCGCTTAAATATTCAAAGGCATCAGGAATAATAATACATGAAAAAAATTCCACATTAACATTAATTTGCAACGACCATATTACTTTACTTGTCCTGTT
>NW_025935217.1:0-19586 GCF_000764305.2 Hyalella azteca | reverse complement strand
CAGCACAACAGCACCCAAGTGTTATCTTCTGAAGATGGAGCCGTAAAGTGGGCGACAAAGTTGAGCACGCCGTCGGAATTTGTTGGCTGCTCAGAAGTTTTTGACGCAAGGCGTTTTATGGGTTCGCTAATAACAAAGCAGGAGCAGCTATCGAGCTGGAACCCAAACTTCTTGCACAATTGCTATTGGCAGCGGCCTGGCCTGCGAAGTGGCCTTTCTCATGGTCAAAGGACGTGCAGTATTTTTCACAGTTATATATGTAGTAAGTCAGAACACGTGATAAAAATGTCAATCTCGATAATTATTGCAGCGATCGAAAGAAGATTGAAAAAAGGAACTTTACTGGATTTTCGTGAAATAATATGTGGATTGGTTGTTTGTTTGAATTAGAAATAAATATGAAGAATTAGAACTAAATATTATATTATATGTTTCTCATCATAGTCATTTATCTCAGAGGGAATTTTAATTGGTAACGGATAAAAAATCTAACCCTGAATTAAAATTTAAATCCGAACATTTAGCGAGTAGGTTGAAGCCTTACAACGTACGCATTACAATGAAAATAACTTGCAATAAAATTCTAGAGCATGATACATGAAATGATTGCTTACATTTCAGACATTATTTTGTCAACTTTAATAGAGCGTGGGATAAGTGCTGCTATAGTTCCACTTGGAAATGACTGGTTTAGTCATTCCTATTTTAAATGCCCCGTCGCCATTGATTGGCTTTTCGGCGAAGCACCTACGCAACATCTTTGAGCTGTGCGACTTGAACTTGCTGTCACTTAGTCGCTTCACGATTTTCGGCCAACATGGCTATAGCCAAGGACATTTTTCGCATGCATTATAGAGACTCGGGCCACGGCTCCTGGAAATTATCATCCCCGGTCGAAGAAATCGTTGTCGTGACGGTGTGTAGTGGTCAATACATGAATTGGAGTCGGCTTGAGGGATCCACTCGATATAAATTTGTTGCGGTGGCCTTCCGTGTTGCTCGCTCAATCACTCACCTGGTTACGTTATGTAGCTTTCTTAATTGAAGTCAATTGAAATAATTTTATTAACAATTTTCTTATTGCTCATCTCAGTTATGTGCATTCGATGTTTAGTTTGATTAGAAAGTTTGAAGACTAGGTTGGCAAATGAAATTTTGCTTGCGTATAGCGGGGTACTCGTCGATTAGGACGCCATAGAGCTGTCGTGATTTTAACAGAATATTCGCAGCTTGTTGCGGTCTTGAACACACAACTCACTGCTTCAATTTTGCGGTGCTTAACCGCCCGGCCTCTTCGAAGATGACCAGAACTGTAGCAGGTGGCTGGGATCGAGCCCACAAGTTTCTGCACATTAATAGTACTCTGAATAATTATTGTAACCGCTGGGCCCGCCTTGCCTTTGAGGTCTCAACAGACTCTTATACTTCTTGCTTTTGTCGGAATATAATGGCTCATGAAAAAGCATACATATAACAAAAACAGATACCGGAAAACAATATGATAGCCTGTAGTTGTACAAATTTAATGTTGTCATTTATAATCTATAATGTAAATAAGTATATTATTCTGAAACCTGCTTTTTTTAGGAATAAGCTCTTTCAGTAGCTTTAAAAAATGGTGAATTAAATAATATGTAACTCCCGATAATACATTGAATATATATTTGGACTAACTGGATAGCAATAAATCATGTCACTCATCTAGGATTCAGTGATAAAGATTTTCGCTCGCTTTGGTTCTTGTATGGTAACATTATTCTAGCTTTCTGATTTGAACGAGACGTCGGCAGCACATACTGAGTAATAAAGAGCCTTTTGAACTGCATAGCTTCGTCTATTATTTGGAATGGCAACGTTAGAAATGTCTGTATTTAGTGTCTCCTGGTAGCTCACATTATCGGTGTCGCCTGGAAAATAAATATATGTATGAACACATAAGAACAATTCCGTTGCAGCTTGAATAATGTGGTTCATATGCTCTACGGCTGCAGTCATATTTATAGGCGACATTGTTCTTGTTTTGTTTTGTATTAACTTGGATATCTGAGATTGTTAGAAGTAAAATTTATCTAGGAATTAAATGTCACATTTTGATATTTTTACTGTAAAGTTTTTTCAACGATTATCTGGTAGAGCTTCTGCTTCCTATACACCTCCTGCTTCTAGCAGTATGAGGTAAATTTTCGCAAAATGATTATTTAGCCCAATTAGTTATTTGCTTAAGTCACTAATTATCTTATCCAATGGAGATAAGGGCTGTGAAATAATTTATTCGATGAGACTAAAGAATAAATTTCTAACAATAGAATGTTGCTCATCACGTAGTGAATATTTCAAAAACGTCAAGTATTTTTTTCAGGATCATTTGCCGCTAATTTCGTCTGACTTTGTTTATTGAGCTTGTCATGTGGCATGTTTATGCCTCAATTACGAAGCAAAACTATTCAGAGTAACACACGCTGTACCTAAAATTTAATTCCTAACACGAAAATTTTATTCTCAGCTCTCCTGTTTCAAAGTGAAACTGAAAAGTTTTTACCATTTCTTCAGCAACGGTGTTGAGGAAAAATTTTGGTGCTAATTCATAAGAGGAAGCTGTTTAATTTTTAGAAAATAAGTGATGTTTCACTTTACTGAATCGAGAAAACAATTCCTAAGTAAAATTAGTTGCCAAGAAGAGTTTGTAATTCTTTCGTTATTTATCTTTTTTTTGTTTGAAAATTAATGGTGCCGGTCAAAAAATTTTTATTCCTGATTTATGACACAGAATTTTCTACCCAAAATTGATGCTAGTAACAACCAGGAAATCTATTTGGAAAACCTTGCGAGTGCGTCCGCTTGTTCGCATTGCTGTGATCAGTTCACCCTCTCATTTTGCGTCTATATTTCGCAGAAAAAAAATGTTTTTCGTTCAGATTCAGTTTTTTGCAATCAGCCCAGGCTAATCATTCTCGTAGCTGCTGCTGAGAGCTGTCGGAATATTTAGAGGATCTGAGCTTCCCTTGTCAACTTCATGCAACACGTCCAGGTTTTTAGAAAACACAAAATTTATCATTTTTTGTCGCACACTGTCGAGGTTTATCCACGGATATTCTAAATAAAATTTGCAGCACCTCTTAGATTCTAAAAGTTTGAATCTACACCACGCTTCTTTCTACCTTTCGTTGGAACTTTAGTTCACGTTGCTTCAACTTAAGTCTGTAGGATTTAAGTTTCATCACGCGAGGAATATTAAAGTGTAGAATTATCGTGATGCAGCGCTAGCTAGAGAATATATTTTAATTTTATGTTAATATTTTGCTTCTGATATGCTTATCGCACGTAACACATTTATTACGCACTGTTAAATTAAATATAAATATCAGTGTTAAATAAATAAACATAAACAGGGTTGAATAAATTAGCACTGTTCGGTGTTACTTAATTTACTTTACGAGCAACCTTCTTTATTAGGGGCGCTTCTCAACAAGCTAGTGTCACAATAGGCAGCAAGTATTTCCATATCTCTAACATATTCTTTACCTTCAGCGTTATTTTCCGCGCTATTTGCGCAATGGCTTACTTTTATCCTGATAATGTCATTCAAAAGCCACTATATAAAGCCAGACCAAATGAGCCGTGCATGGGGAAAAGGTTCTATCAACGGCTATGTTTTTCCATATTTTCCATTTCTAATTTATTGGAGTCTTAAAATAATACGCAAAATTTTTCAGTCATATTTCATATTATGAGTGGTTCTCGGGTAATTTTCGGCATTCATTATTATTGGTGAAAGAATTGAAAGTTTTTGGGAAATATTTAGCTATCTGACATTTGATGAGCATATTTAAATAGTTTTTGGTGAATTAACTTGTAATTACAATATTGTCGTCCAGAAAAAAAAGGAAATATTAGTTAGTTAGTTAGACGGTAAAGAATCTGAAACAGGGTAGTGGACGTAATATTTTATTATCTAATTTATTATACAGACCTCGATAAGATTTGCTCATATCAGAGTTGCTTACGATGTTCGCTAAACGCAGATTGAAGCAAATTTGAGTTTTTCAAATTTCGGAACAATTTTATTATTTCCTTATTTGGAATCTTCTGCAAGCAGAATCGATTGCGCTAGAGTATGTGCTTTCAATAAAAGTAAATCAAGCACTAGAAACTAAAAATTCTAACATATGGTTAGAAAATACAGTTTCTTCATCACCACTCAAAGTATATTAATTATATTAGTATAATGATTATTCATGTATTCCGAATCTTCTAGAATTCCATGGCTCAGTAAATACTTAAAAAATACCTTTTAATACAAATCAATTTTGCTTTAATTACTTATCCTATATAGCGCCCCCCCACGAAACGTTTGCAAGCGGCTGTGTACCAATGCATTTTATTATCGACAAACTGAAGGCATTTTTAAATGATGCCTTCGGCTGAATGAAAAAAAAAAATTTAAGATAATTAAATTATGAATTGAGAATTAAAGGAATGAATTACGAATCACATTAATTAATTCAATTTAATTGAATTTAATTATTGACTTATGTTCAGAAGGCGGTATCATACGAACTCAAGTGTATAAGAATAAGGTTCATGGTCCATAAATCAGAGAGAGTGATGGAACAAACATGGATGTTTTTAATCTTAACTAAAAACCTTTGATTCGTTCAAAATGATTTCGAAATTAAGTGCAATGCAATTCTTGTCAACCTTCTTTGGAAAACGATATTGATAACGGATATTTGTAGCTATTGGAATCCATATTTTGTTTATGATTAGATAACACTTTCTAATTTCTCGAAAGGAATATAAACGAAATATAATGCGGGAGCCGTAGCAAGTCACGGCTCATACTCCATGCAAAGCACGTTTCATCTTCGACGAGTTCCTCATCGCGTTGTCGTGTTCACAACGCGTAGCCAATAAATTTTCGACCTGAGCGCCCTGTATTTGGTTTCTAATTTACAAGGATTCGAATGCATGTTCTCCAGCTTATCTTTAGCTTGCATTGAAACGAGGATTATTGAAGCGAAATGCGGTTTTCCTTTCATTATCGTCACTCGCGAAATGAAAGAAAATGCTTATCATTATCTATAAATTTTGTCTGAATGGAGATGATTCATCTCAATCACTTCAACGAGACAGAAATTTTTAGACCACAACGATTAGTTCGGCAATCTTCAGACTAATTTTGCTTTCTGGTAAAGAAACAGATTCAGCTTAATGTTGAGGAAAATTATTCGTTAAATACGTACAATAATTGTCTCCGTAAGAAAATACGAGTTAAAAAGTACTATTGTTTGTTAGCAATGCATTTATACCCGCAGATTAATTTTTCTATCAATATCTTGCATGAGCCTTGCAAACTCTAATGCGACCAGCGAGACCAGTTTGCCGTCAAATAGTGATTGCAAATTTTTTGGAAATGTGCACATATCCAGGAGCTCGTACAAACTGCAGTACAGAGCTTATATATGATCACAAAAAAATGAGCAGTCGTAACACAATTAAATTAACTAACTTCTATTACAGTTTTAATTATTCTATTTTGATTTATCAGGTTAATTTAGGAACTTAATTTAATTCTACTACACTTCATACTCCACAGTTTTTGATGCTCATTACCTAATTGTTGAAACAATTGTAGACATAAAAAAAATTGAGGCTGATGAGACCTCATCATTTTGATTTAGTTTTCTATATACATAAAAATATTTGTACGTATATTTGTACGTAGCATTGAACGTGCAAACATTTACCAAGGAACTGAAAGGAATCAAGATCGTTTTCAGTTAAACCATAACCGTTTCAATTATTATTCCATAATACAAAATAATTGTGAATCTTGGTCTCTTTAATGCTCGACATTGTCAATTTCTTTGCCTCTTGATGCCTCAATCTCCCTTCAGATGCTTATAAGACATTGCATAGATGCTTTATTTCCACCACGCCGCCATAATTAATTTCTCTAGCAAAGCATTTTTTGCGTAAGATCGTTGCAACTTAGCTTCGCGTTTGTTTGTTTGTTTGTTTGTTGTTAACATTGACAACGTAAATTAGCCCACTTCTGATTGCTCTTGAGATCTGAAATTCGGCATGCAGGCTATTTTCGCCTAACAATTTCAGATACAATCATAAAAACTAGCAATTAGAGACCTAAATTAGCTTAATTGAGTAAAGTAGTAAAGTATGTATAGTATATATATAGTATGACGTGCGGGATCTATATAGTATGACGTGCGGGCGCTGACGCTGCGTATCATCGATACGTACGTCAAGTCAAGTAAATTGGCTCGCAACAACGTTTTTCGTGTGTAGCAACGGACTAAAAAGGAGAAATAAAAAATACTTAAAAACAATTTAAAAAAAAAACACGTTTTTCTTGTGGACTAAAAACTAGAAAATAAATTATGGCTCGCCCCAAAAAACGTGGGTCGGGCTGTTCATTCATCATAAAATTTCCAAAATTCGTGTGTTGTGTGCTTTTCGCTTTAAAAATAAATCTGCCCGACACACGTTTTTTGGGGCGAGCCATAATTTATTTTCTACTTTTTAGTCCACAAGAAAAACGTGTTTTTTTAAAAAGTTTTTTATTTAGTTTCCATCCATACTATAATACTAAGCTATTACACATTTTATCCCGAACTATCAGCTCGATTAATTTCTCCTATCGCATTATCTGACTATATCTAAGAATATTTGTGCGATCTAGCTTGAGTAGTATAAGATGTAAAAATTTATAACTCTGACTGTAAAAGTTACAAACCTCAATATAAAATTTATAATACTCAGCACCATTTACTTTGTTCAAGGAAGAAGTGCAGTTGCGAGCCAAGATCCACGGAATATCAATAACTTCAATATTTACAAATGTCATTGCAACTATTTTAGTGCGTATTTGCAAATCTGGTGAAATCTTGAACACATTCAAATATGAAAGAAAAGTCTTATATTTTTCTTTCGTTCGTTCAAACCTGGTAGGTCCTTTAGCTAAATATTCAGCTAAGTGGATAGTTATGAATATGAAGTGCTTCATTTTGCGTTTTAGCTTCTGGAGCAAAATTGCGCNTGTCTTCCGCTCCTGTGGCTATTTCTCCAAGTGAGTTTCAGAGCACGGAAACCTCGCACATTTCAAGCAGAATGTGGAATTAATGTTCCGAGCAGAGCTGCAGTGAAAACGTCCTGCCCAGTTTCCCACGAAGTACCAATTTATTTATTCTAAATATTAAAATAATTTTGCACAAACCCTGGCCTGAATTAAGTGTATAATTTGGCTTGTGAAATTTAATATCGTGCAGTTGAACGATACTCCTCAGTTATGTTATAACTGTGTATTTTCGTCCTTGTTTTTAATGTGTCTAAAATCGGTATTGATAATGCAAAACTATTTAAGAGTGCCGATTGATAGAGAATTTTTATTGGACCTAATTTAATCACGACGGCAATTTCTATCGCCATCATTCAGTTATAAAATGCAAGCAATCATTTTTTATAATTAGAATTACAATTTTATGGTTAGAACCTCCGTGTGACCAAATGACATCCACTAAAAATTTAAATTTGAATTTTATTCAATTTCAAAATCACAGCAACCTTGAGCTTAATAAAGGGAAAATTTTCTGAATTATACAGCTCCATCAAAATGGCAGTGCTTTTTTAAATTTTGTGTAGAAAAATTTAAAAAGCGCGATATAGAAGACACCACCGACAATTGGTGCTGATTTCATTACAAAATTGCACTTAGGGAAATTTTTATTATCTATTACAAATCATTCATGCTATCGACTGGGCCGCCAATTCCTCTTTAAACTATTTGCCTAAATTTGTTTTGTACACACCCACACCGTAGGCCATATCAGAGAAGTGTCTCGCGCCACTAGCTCAACCTTCAGTGTCTCGCGCCACTAGCTCAACCTTCAGCGTAATGTCTCGCACCACTAACTCAACCATCAGTGCATTTTCTCTCAATTCTCCGTCGCGACATCACAGTGTCTCTCACACCCCCGCAACCCGCTGAGCCACTGCGCAGTGAAGTCCGTTGCCCCAACACCCACGCAGCAACAGCACGTAACCCTAACAAAATTTAGTGTCGCATCAGCTTCTCGTACCCCAAATCAGAAGCTGGGGCGACTCTACAATTTGTTAGTGAAGCTCTCCCTGCAGTCTGCGCTGCACAACACAGATTAGTGCACACTTGCAGAGCCAGTGCAGTGTCTTGACGCACACGACACTAAGATCTTAATTATTTTAGGATACTAGTTATTTTAAATTATTATTAATTATTTAAATTATTTTATTATTTACCTAAGATCTTAAAATTTTTTACAGAATTTAAAAAACATTTCTCCTAAAAAAAACTGACTTTCGTCTAACGGCTCTGCAAATATTGGCTAGGCAAAGCACAATTTTAATATCACAAATTAGTACTACTTGAGAGTGCACTGTAATGAACTGCATTTTCTATGGGACATAGAATAGTACCAACTGTTTTAAAAGAGATTTTCTCCAATTCTAAAAGACACTGTGAGATAATTTTTAGGATAAGCAAACTCCAAAAAAATTATTTGAATAATTTTTGAATATACATATGTATATATTTTTGCAGGCGTTCACCAACATGGCCCCTTAGAACTGCTCAGTGTGCTCAGCGGGAGTCAGCTAGCAGAAATTCTGTTAAGAGAGGTTTCTGCTGAACAGAAATTCTGTTAAGAAAAACTGAAGGTTTCTGTGCCGTGCGCTGTCATTTTGTTTTAACAGGACGAGGTCGGATGAAGAGGTTGGGTGTCGCATTGCTACAACGTTAATGACAGTCTTATTATGAAAATTATTTATATATTTAAGCTCAATAGCCTAATAAGAAAATTAATTCCTAAACTTGTGGATAAAAGATGAAGAATATTGCATAAAATTTACAAGCAATACATTTTTTATCTGTATAAGTCTTCTAAATTGTCAATAAATATGGTATAATCAAATGATCAAATTTATAATCGATAAAATTCTGAACTTACTCCATATTCTTTTCGGATTTACGATAGAAATATTAAATGATCATTGATTTAGTGAATGTTTATTTTCGGTCCCGGATACAATGGTTTCCTTTATTTTGTTTGTCTGTAAAATGAACGCTTCAATAAGCCACGATAGGTAGCAATAACCTTAAACGATTTTTGTTAATTAGTCTTATAAAAATGGTTCAGCTCTCCTCTATTTAGAAATCTAATTTGTTTATAAATTATAAAAAAGTTATTAAAATATAATTTTAGTGTGTGACACGGATGTAATTTGCATTCATGTAAACCTTTACGAACAGGCAAATAGTTTTCTGTTAAGGTTTTCTTCTCGCCAAAAGATTTCCTGGGTCTGAATTGATCTTAAATTTTAACGATTTTGTGTTTCTTCTTGTATAAAGATTTCCTGGTTCATAGTTGCTACTACAATATTTTAACGCTTTTTTGTTCGAAAAATTACGTGTATTTACAGACTCAGAAGCAGCGGTTGCGCCGGCGACTGAGGGACCCCGACAGCTGGACGTGGTGGCAGCTGTGGGCGCCGCTGTGAGACTCCCTTGTTCTGCCCAAGCCTTCCCGCCACCCTTACGCACGTTAGTTGTGTGATGGTTACGAGATATAGCCTTTATTATTTTTTATAATGTAACAGCCTTTATTATTTTTATAATGTATACTCACATACACAATAAAATGGATACGGGTATACATACAAGAATATACATTATTCTTTATATTGTTTACGGGTATACATACAAGAATATTCATTATTCTTTATATTGTTTACGAGTATACATACAAGAGTATGCATTATTTTTTATAAGGTATACGAGTATACATTCAAGAATTTACATTATTTTTAGAATGTATACACATTCTAATGTACATTATAAAGTGAATACGAGTATATATGCAAGAATATAGATTATTTTTTATAATGTATACTCATGTACATTATAAAATGTATATGAGTATACATACAAGAATATACATTAATTTTTAAGAATGTATACTCATGTACATTATAAAATGTATAGGAGTATACATACAAGAATATACATTATTTTTAATAATGTATACTCACATACTTTAAAAATGTATTGGAGTATAAATACAAGAATATACATTATTTTTTAGAAGGTATGCTCATGTACATTGTAAAAGGAATACGAGCATACATACAAGAATATACATTAATTTCTTAGAATGTATGCTCATATACATTATAATGTATACGAGTATACATACATGAATATACTTTATTTTGTATAATGTATATTCATATGTTTTCCCTCCCAAGCCTACCTAGCGTCCAGGCGCTCGTCAAATGTGCGCCTGACACAGGCTTAAAAACCTCACTAGTTACGTTAACCAAATGCGTTGATACGTAAACTTGAGCTGCTTAAATAAATAAATTCCCCAAAAATTTAATTTGAAGAAAGTTTCTAAGCCGATGAACGTGACGATAGCATTCACATTTTTCAATATGTTCAGGTGGTATAAAGACGGATCACCAATAGCCACAATGAATGAAGGTATCTGGGAGGTTGGTGGTGACTTAGTGATGGGCTCAGCGAGACTGGGTGATGCCGGGGAGTACCGCTGTGTGGTGAACAACTCGGTCGGTTCGATCACCATCTCAACACGTCTGTCAGTCACCGCACCTCTCGCTCTCGTGGTGAGTGTGACCGTCCGTGAATCCTGTTCTTCATTTAGTTTAACTTATCATCATGGTTCGTGAGAAGAAATAAGTTCATACTAGTCAGCTGTTTTCTCATTTGCCAATCTCATATCATTTCTCATAGGCAAAATATCATTTCTCATATCATAGTTCAATCTCATTTGCCCATCATAGTTCTCAGATTGAAAACAATCCATATACTGTAGAGGTCTTAATTGGATTGAACGTCATTTTTTATTCGATAATTAAGGTTCCACTTAATATTTATGTTTCGAATTAATTAGAAGTAGAAGTGTAAGAATGTTTTGGAGAATGTTGGAATCGAAATTAGGAATTTTCGAATAGTGAAGAGAAGTATTCATTTTCTAAACAAAATTAACACCAATACCCATAACTGTGCTGGGGGATAATCTCTGTTCAACTCGAGTAATATGTTTGCAGGTTTAGTACGTATAAAAGACACCAAGTTTTCAAACATGTATTTAAAAAACGGGAATCTACAATGCGATGTGCCGTGTATCCTCTCCAGCTTGTCTCAAAAACATGAATGAACAAAACATTGGAATGACGAAAGCCTGAATTTCGGAAAAGTCTGAACGAAAACTGAAAACTCTAAACAAATTGGATGGGAATTGAATTGAATTGAACTAAAATGATAATTTCTGTTTTATATTAATCGATACTATTCCCTAACATCTATAACTCAAAGTAAATTCATAAATCTATTTTAATATAAAGTTTGATCTGCTTGGAAACGTTTCCTTCATGGTAGGTATAAGCCCGAGTAGCTCTTGTTATATTAATATACTACTGTGTTCACAACACTTGAATAACAAAAAGATTCTTTCTATGAGTTGTCCGATATTCATAAACTGATACGACAGTTATTACACTCAGACGTGCACTTTCTCGGGCACGTCTGAGTTTTCATTGTGCATAACTCGATTTAAAAAGAAGTGCCACTCAATTAATAAGGTGAAGAATTAGGACAAAATAAAATTTTTTATTTTATTCCATGTTATAGTTTTCTTGCGCTATCTTCGTATAAATTATATAGATTATTGTCATAAAAAACAACAGAACTAGATATGAACCAGAAAATGTCATTTGGCATCAAAGCGTCAACGCTTGAGTTTATTTTTAAAATAATTTTAATTGCTTTAGAATCCTAACAGTGCCTGGTGCTCACGACATTCAAGCAATGTCCAGCATTGTCAGTGAACTGATGTAGTGTGATTCTGGCGTTCAATGCACCTCAGCGAAGCTTTATTTGTGTACAGCAGCCGATTCCAAGTCAAATGACAGGTTTTATGGCTCTAGGGGCTTGGCAGATGCTTGGTAACTTCACCTTTCACTCATAAAAAGTAATCACGCTGAGGTGATTCGCGGTGAACGCGCGGGAAATCAATCGTCTGGTGGAACGTTTCTATAAAACCGATGGTAAAATCTCAAGTTCAAAAGGAACTGTGGCATTTACGGCAAATCCAGAATTTAGCTGCGTCTAATCTACTTATACACCGACACATGTTCATTACTTTAAAATCAACGACACTACGTACTCTCAACGTCATCTCCATTCTAATACGTCCAGCCCTATTCTGTGCTACCGTGTTTTATACGCCGTTTTACATAGATCTTAAATCTCTAATATCGAAAAATCTAATTTTTTACTCCTCTGCGTTGAGATGGAGCCAATGAGGGTGACGCTCACCACGGGCCGTCCACTGCAGCTTCTATGCAGAGTGACGGGCAGCCCGCTGGACCGCATCACCTGGTACAAAGACGCCCGTGCCATCAGGTACGTCATAGGTACGTCACGGGCAGCCCGCTGGACCGCATCACCTGGTACAAAGACGCCCGCACCATCAGGTACGTCACGGGCAGCCCGCTGGACCGCATCACTTGGTGTCAAGCTACGAAAGGTCCATTCATTCTGACTACATGTATTGCCCACCTACATTAAAAATTATTATGATTATATGATTTCCGAAAGATTGATTATAATAAATTTTTCGCATACCAGCGGTTTGATTTCAGCAGACCTACCCTTCAATGACGGATTTTTATTCTGTTTAAAATTTTCAATTTATTTTTGCTCGTTATTCTTCTCATTACTAAACTACTTGCACTAATTTTTATTCTCCCATTTCGAATTTTCAAAATCTCAATCCTTCATCCGACCCTCCAGCGTTTTTTGTGAAGCGACTCGAAGACGTGTTCTGTACTTAACCCACAAACCATACATGTCATTCTTAGACAATTTATTCAATTCTGGTTCCACAAACTCTAGAAAATGATAAAAGCCATCAATCTTGTAATGGCATCCAATCTATTGCAACGCATATACGGAAGGCACTGATGTAATTGTCGCGCGCTCAAAGCGAACGGAATGTCAAAACAAGGCAGTGTCTGTGGTAAAAAATCAATATGTTAATAAATAAATGCTTACGTGCGTTTGTTTTCAGGGATTAAGTCAATATTTTCTGTCCAGCTGCATTTATTGACGTTGATGAACGTAATTATCAATTCCTTTCATGCAGCTAACAGTGCAGTGTTCACCCCCTTACGCCATATTGTAGTTCCATATTGTAGTTCCATATTATAGAGACACACCGGGAGAATATGGTCATAGAAAGATATCAGTCTTTGATGTTATTTCAAGTGTACATACAATTTTGATGCTGATCGCAGTGTTTATATGGCTGAAAAGTTTTGCTGTTGCATTGCGGTATTAAATGAGCTCAGAGCAATTTCTTTTTGATTACTCCTCAGGAGAAATATTAAGACTGAATTTTCTTTGGTCTTAAGCAGAATGTAGATTCCCTATCCGAGGAGCTATCCAATAATGCAGCGTTACTGGCTTTTAACATTTAAAAACGTTGTATACCGGTGAAATTTAACGATGGACTTAGATTTTAGTATATACATACATACATTTAATTCTTAATATTGTATTTCTAATAAGGACTCTAGACTTTGAGATTGATTGATGGATATTACTATGCTATTATCGATCTATGAGGTTGATCGCTTTTTGCATGTGTCAGTGATTGTGAATAAGAATACAACAGTGAAACAAGATAAATTAATGCAATATGTTTTTGTTGTTTTGAATATTTTTTTAATATTCATTTTAAATTTTAAATCAATATTTTATTTATAAACGTTACTTTTTATTATACTATTTTTTTATGTTACTGAAAGTATTCAGTAGGATGTAATCTCTAAATAACTGTGACACAAGTAAATAAATAAATTGAGTAATAAATAACATTTAAATTGCATAGAAGGACTTTTTTCGTATATGTAAATTTTTTCCAAGTCGAGGGATAGTTTAGTTTCAAACTTGTACCGGTCATCTTGAATAAATGGACCTTATCAACACGAATTCTCTCCGGAAATCGGAACTGGCAAGTGGCTTATAACAAATAATTATCGTTCAAAAATACAGTGTCACTAGAACAATAGCATAAATATTTTGTCTCTGCAGATATCATTTCAAAATCGAAATCTTGTATTTCTAACAATTCCTGAGTTACGATCATTCCTGAAACTTATTGTCTTTTGAACTTGATTCTATATGGCGTGAACTGGACGTGCGTGACTGCATTCACAATGTTTGTTATATTTCTGGTCAATATGAGGAACATATTAACCCTGTTTACTGATTATCTCTTTTGGGTTTATTACGATAAACTTTCTTAAGCTCATTTCATAACCTGACATCAAATCCCTTACCGTAATAAACCTTATGATGCCTTATAACCCTTGTGAGTAAAGATAAATAATTATCGCATCGTCGTGTTTGCACGTGTTTCTTTTGTATAGAATTCGTTCCATTTACTTTTATTGTTCCAAATATTCATTGGCTCTGGAATGACCAACACTGCTAATTAAACCAATGTATTATGTACAATTAAAATAATAGAAAAACATTCATGCACTGAGAGCAGTTATAATTATTGGACGTTATTTGCGAGTATTAGATCTTAACCAATTGATTAGCGGTATTTCAGTTAGTGGAATATGAACACGAATATTAATTAAAAACGCATAAACATTATTTAGGTGAAATAGTTACAATATTCATTTTGTTTTGGGTTTTTATAATAGGATTCCGATGGACCGAGCTTTTTCGAAAAGGCTCTTGGTTAACGCCTGTAATCTTTATAACAGAAATTGAATGTTGTTTTACCACTGAATTTCAAATACCAACTGCCACTGAGCCAATTGACCTTACGCACGTTGCAACGTTTATCCTCCGGAGTTAGGAACAAACGTTCCGGTGATAGTGAGCAGGTAATAGTGTTGTCGGAGAGCACCGTGGTCGTTGCAGCGTCAGGTGCTCAGACTCGCGTTAGCCGCTTTAATGGCATCAAGACGGCCTAAGGTGCGCGCCTAACGAGCTCTTCCCTGCCACTGATTGCCTTCCGTACACCGACTCCAGGTTCACCATCTGCCAGAGACTTTAAGTCAAAACAGTTCGTCGTGGTTACGTTCTCAGTTGAAAACACTTCCAGCCCAATGAGATCCAACCCAATGAGAAATTCTCAGAAATATTTAATTAAAGAATAATATTTTGGTAAAGAATATTCGCGTTGCGAATTTTTAAGCGAGACTACATATGTAGAACCCTGATGGTCATAAGGAAAAGCAAATTTTATTTTTGGAAGAAATCTCTTGAAATATAAGTACCTTACGATTGTTTACGAGAGTGAAACTTATCTTTAGTTTTGCAATGTGTAATTTAGTTTTGGTGGTTCAGCTTATACGCCTCATGAATAAAAATTTATTATTGGCCTCAGTATAAATAAAAAAAAAAACAATAATTGTAAGAGCCACTTTCTGCTGACACTGTTCTGCTGTGAGAGTTGCTCTTGCTATCAGCAATTCAAAAATAAATATTCGTCTACAAAAATCGCAATGCATAAGCACTGATAATTTGAGCCGGATTAAAGGGCAATGTTCGTTTCAAATATTTTTCGTGTTTTAATTCAACCTGTAGTTGTGAGCATTCAGCAATTCTCACTCACAAACTTGGAGGATAATGTAATTTAATTATTGAAATATTATTCATTTAGAGTGATTTTAGACAGACGAAGATGATTGATTAAGCATATGGCCAGTCACTTGTAAGCAAGTGATTATATGTGGTCTTTAGTGGCTGAGTAAGAAAAAAAGCCTATTGCCAGAAAAAATATCTTCCCACGGTTATTGCCCAAAGGCTCCTTGCTACCGCCTTTATCTTGCCAGACAGAAGAAGACTGTTTACAACAAGTAAATTCCTTTGTGCGTCCATAACGTAAAAGTGTATGAATGAATTGTTCGAGTGACGAACAAGAGATCTTCTTATCGTTCAGTGATTTCGAGCATTTTAGGAAGTTATCAAATCTAAACCACGAAGAATATGCTAGGAAAATGGTACTATAACTAGGGCATAGGTACTGAAAAAATGCAGTAGGGATTAGTCGAAGGCTTGATAATCAGAACTTATTTTTAACTGGTTTCTCACAAATAATAATTTCTCAAATTGTGTTAATAATTAATTCGATTTAGTCAGGTGATGGCGAACAAAATGTTGACGTTCCATCCCATCTAAGTGCCCAAGATAGATAGACTCTAATATTGGTGAGGCACTCAGAACTCCCAACTAGCCTACGCGATCGTATAGGTTTAGGACATTAATAAATAATTATTAAAGCACCTGACTGCACCACACGTTCGAATAAACAAATTAAATAATTTACGTGTCGCAAAGTATGATGAAAAAAAACACTAGTACGTTAACACTTCAAGTTCGCGGCTTTCATCTTGCGGTGCTTTGTGTATCAGCTTTAGTGCTGAGATTCGTGGCCAACTCTTGCACTGAGGCTTTCCTAAAAGAAACACATTAAATAGATAAATAACTAAATGTAAACTAAACATTAAAACGTTTTCATGAATATATATCCCCAAATATTCACAGAATTTGTCTCCAATCAAATCTATTTACAAATTTATTTACCTATTCACATCCTAACTCAGCAAATACCTTCGCTCCGGCTTTTCACGGACAGGAATCTTATCACCTCATCACTGGGCACATAGCCTTCAGTAAACTTCAAACTAAAATGATGATAATTTAAAAATTCGGATAATAAACCATTTATACAATAAAAATTATTGCCTACTAATTTTGCATTAATACCTTGAATGTTAAATAATAATGATTCATATCCCCTACAATATAATGGACTGTTTACTTGACGAAAAAACAATAACGCGATGACCTGAACAGAAAATAGAATGAATATATGTACGAATAAACTGGAAGAAACGCGCTGTAATAAAGGTAGCTTCAATCAAATTAGAAACTTCCTGCCACTTCAAGTGTAATTTTATTTATTTATTATTGTTATAACGAAGCTTTCCGCGTCCTGTTTTATTAGGCATTGCTCGCCGGCAGGAATTAAACTGGTCTCGTAGAAATACGAGTTGAGTTTCTCACGAAGGACGATTGCAAACGGTGAAACTTCTTATATGGTTCTTTTGAAATCTTTGCGTTCGGAAGTTTCGGAATTTCATAGTTATTGTTTTACTGAATCGTTTTTTTAGTATTCTACTAGCATTTACTGGGGCATGAGCCAATTATTTCCTTATTATTATTATATGGTTTGAAATTAAAATTTCCAGGGTCATACTCTACGTCCAGGTATAGGTCCACTTCGGAACTGAAATCAATTTTCAATATTTTTAGTGCTGAGTCATTTATAAAAAATTAGAACAGTTTACAATTTTATGACGTTCCACCATATGATCAGTTTATCACCCTTTACCTTCAAGATAAAGCGAGATTATGGGAAGAAGGTTATGAGGAAGGTTACTCTTTTATGAGACAAAACGTAGACGCCTGCTGATCAGGAAACCTTGCATTCAACATTAAAAATTGCCCTCGTGGATTCCAACGCAGGAATTTGAGTGTCTTGAGCGTTTCTTGTGGCGCATCGACTTAATTTGTTACTGTTCCAAAATTTGATCTGGTAAACTCAACAATGATTTGCCATTCCCTTCGAATTCTTCGTTGGCCTAACTATCACATCATCCTGGTATATTTACTAGGGTTAATTAGGTTTTGCACATATTGTAAGAAGCTTTTAGTTTTTTGAAGTAGCACCACAATTATTGCCGTATGATATGAGCGCAGCAGCTAAAGTAAGCATTCCATATGATCGCTGCATTTCAAAGAATGAAGGGTCAATTCAAGAAGAATTCAAAAAATTCAAAGCATCACCAGTTGATGCTTTTCTGTACTCTTAGAAAATCAATTGAAAGGCCATGAGTTAGTTTCAATTTGGCAATCTCGACACAAACTTAGTTACCCATTTTATTGATTATCGTGACGCTTAAGGTCGATGAACTTGATATTCTTAACGTCCAGTAATAAAATCTGAATTAGATTCAAACCACGTGACGAGTAGAGACAATTAACCCTCTACCACCTGACATGAGTAACCGGAGCAATATTGTCACACAAGCCTACCCAAATGGATACGTTGCTAGTGAGCGCAAAAATTACTTGCATTGATGGTTGCCGCCACATACAACATCTTTAAAATGTTCTCTGTTGCCTACAAACGTCCTCAGGTTGCTAGACTAAATAGTTTACGTATAATATTCAAGTTGAAAGTTATGTTCCCGGAGAGTGACATACGGCGGTAGAGGGTTAAATGCAGAGGTGGTCAGTAGCGTGCTACATTTTCAGCAACGGCAGCGGTAGCGACGCTACATTTAAGTAATTGTAGCGGTAGTGGTAGCGCCCGCTACATTTAGAGCATGTAGCGGTAGCGGTAGCGTCCGCTACATTCCAAAGTAGCGCTACCAGCTCTGGTTAAATGCTTCTGATTGCCTAACTCATCGTCTCTGACAGGAGCGGCGCTCGCGTTACGATCACAGAAGAGCGGGCGAGTGGCGCTGGCGCAGCCTCGGAGGCGGCCGCTGTGCTGAGCTCGCTACGTCTGGAGGTCGCTCAGCCTCACGACGTCGGGGCATATCAGTGTCGTGCTCAATACCGAGACGACATCGTGCAGCAACACGTCTTTGTTGCTCACGGCAGTGAGTTGCTAAGGGATTAGTGTTAGTTTTGTTACTGTTCTCTGAGAAGAGACTTCTTTCTGCTGTTGGTAGGACAAGTGGACTCATGGGAATTGAAAGCTGGTTTCTAAACGGTAAAGAAAGATTTCCCTGCCGAATGTGTTGGATTGACAATGAATTTTTTTGCTCAAATTATTTTATCGAGTTTCTTTAAATGCATTGAAACGTTGCCCGTTTCAATAAACGTGATGTACACGGACACACACTGTTTTATCCACTGAATCCCCATGCACTCTTACCGAAATGGGGTGTCTTGAAGAGTTGAAAACTCCTCTATAAATACCATCAGAGGTTATCTCGGCTTCTCGTGGCATTCCGCTAAAATTTTCAGTAAATCCCTATATATGCTTTCACTTCTCAGTTATGCTAAACACTGTTTTCAAGTTCGACTTATTCATCTACGAGCCAGCTTGGTTGGATTAGAATTTGGCTGGCTGCTATCGATTTTGATTAGAATTCGTCTCTTTTACTCAGTTTCTGAACCCATGTCACTAGAATCATAAAAAGAGATCAAAAGTATTTTTTTTTACAAAATTGGCAGACGTGCACGTTATCGAAATCATTCAGATGATTATTATTTATGATTATTGGCTATGGAGGCGAAATTACAAGAAGTGATTCTTGCTCTTGCAGCCTCGGCGCCGGTGTTGCTGTACCGCTTCATCGCGCACACGCTGCAGCCTGGGCCTGCCGTGTCCCTGAAGTGCATCGCCCGCGCCACACCCACGCCACACATCACCTGGACCCTGGACGGCTTCCCTCTGCCACAGTCACACAGG
>NW_025935216.1:0-319 GCF_000764305.2 Hyalella azteca | reverse complement strand
TATTGAAGCGTGCGTCTGTCCCGCTCCTATTGGAGCAAGCGGCTGTTCTGCTCCTAGTCCTATTAGAGCAAGCATGCTCCTAGCCTCCTAGTTTTGGCCACCGCGGTCCTCAATTAGATAGGTACATGGTCACTTATTAGACATTTAGAATTGGTGGAAATCCAGGAAATGCAATGTGTGTGGGAATCCAGGAAATGCAGTCACATTGCTCCACCCCAACTAGCGTACCGTAAAATGGGGTAACTTAGACCACTTTTTTTTTTATAAATGATGCCATTTTTTTACTAGCTAAATTAAACTTGAATTGAAACATGCAAAA
>NW_025935215.1:0-273 GCF_000764305.2 Hyalella azteca | reverse complement strand
AACCATCAACAAGTAATGGTGGGCTTATTTCTTTCTCCTTGGAGCGGTGATATGACTAGCTGGACAAATTGTCCCAGCATCTCAATAACTTGTTTATTAATAATCTTTTCATCGCGCACCAAATTACTTCAACACGACCAACACAGCCTCGGCATTTTCATCGTTAAGCGATCCTAATCGCTGCGATTGCAAATGACGTGGCGGACAATTTGCCGAGTCTCCAAATTTAATGACTGAGGTATAAGGTGCTTATAACAAACTAACCCACTTGTG
>NW_025935214.1:22944-23947 GCF_000764305.2 Hyalella azteca | reverse complement strand
AACTCATCCCCCCTCATCTTAGGCTCTCCAACAATGGATAAATGGAATCAAGAAGTTGCAAAAAAAGCCAATCATTTATATAGACTAGGAAGGAAATCGGAAAGAGGAAAGCGCTTAGACGACTAAAGAACTTTTGAATGAACTAGAAGACTGCTTTATTAACAATAAAATTCATGTAATTCCATTAGAGGACGAGCGCCATATTAGCAAATCGTGTTAGCCACCAATCTAAATTTCCGATTCAAAAGAGCTCCTAGCTACATTGACTATTTTGAGACAACCCGTCGTCGCGGAAATCGATACAGGAGCGACAAACAGCGTCATGTCTTCGGCGACCATGAGAATGCTCAATGCTGTTATTATTTTTTCTGTTAGTCATTTTCAGAGCAGTTTTCTTCAATAAATGAGTCAGAGTTAATTAAAACTTACATTTAATATCCTAAGCTTCAAAGTTTAAGAGAAGTTTGCGCAAGCACGATTTTAGCACAAGTCTCTGAAAGTTCTATCAAACGCTTATGGCTACATCGATCTGTAGGATTTTTTGTGGAGAGATGCAGAAAAACGGAATAAATCCTGACATTCCAAAATTATTTAACTCTATTACTTTTCGAGTTACAGTCATTCAAAGTTGAATATCGTTTTTTTGGGACACACTGTATAACTGGCGGCAGTTCTGAATGAACATCAATAGACAGACATGATGAACAGCTGGCCAATATGCACTTTATCAAAGCCTTCAAATTGCTTGTTGACTGGTGAAGGATGTATCCTGCACAAGTATATAACAATTGCACCCAATAACGTATAACTATCAGAGTTGGACAGCGCTACTTTGAAATGCAGCGGCCGCTACCGCTACATGCTCTAAATGTAGCGGGCGCTACCGCTACAGTAAAATGTAGCGCCGCTACAATGGCCAAAATTACTGGAAATCTCTAAATATTTATTGTTCTGCTATTGGGATTTACTCATAAACATTTAATGATAATAAAACATTTTTAAA
>NW_025935214.1:0-22078 GCF_000764305.2 Hyalella azteca | reverse complement strand
AGCTCCGCCTGCCCGGGGTACGGGGATCCCCTTCAATCCGTTCAGCACCTCTTCGTCTGCTCCGCCTTCCCCACGTCTCTCAGCGTCTCCTCACTGTGGGACAACCACGTGGAGGCAGCGGATTTCCTGGCCACCCTCCCTGCCTTCGCCCACCTCCCCACTCTTCCGGTTCCGGCCCCCCGCCCGCCACCAGAGCCTCCCCCCCGGCGAGCGTGATGGTCGCAACTAACAACAATATTCTGCGATGTTGAGAATCGGCGACAGGCCTACGGCCTACTAAACGCTGAAACCGCTATTATTATATTATTAAGATGTTGACACTAGTAACAGGCTGAGGTTGACAACATTACACCGAAATCTTTCGTACAGTTTTATTCTGTAATTTATATTATGTATGTATCATGCTGCTTTTTAAATAATATTTAATACTATTAGGTAAAATCTAAAAGCTTTATCTATAAATGTAGCGGTAGCGCTGTAGCGGCAAAACCTCGTATCGCTACTTAAATATGTTGCGGGCGCTACCGCTACATTGCCTTAAATGTAGCGGCCTCTAAATGTAGCGCGCTACTGCCCACCTCTGATAACTATTATATATTGTATATAACTAGTCTCACTGGTTTATCACTATAAAATGTTAAGAATGACATTAAGTTCTCTCCATTGGATATTCAATGTTAACTACTAATGGAGCTATAGGTTTAATTATTTTTAATATAAATATGACCTATGATGCGATGAAATCGCATATTTTGCCCAAATAAATATTTTCTTTTGCCCAAAATTTGAGTTATGGACAAAGAAATCTCTCAGATTTTTATTTATTATCTTAAGTAATTTAAATTCTTTGATTTAATTTCTAGGTCCAGTTAAGAACTTATTTCATGAGAAGCTTAAGTACACAAGAAGGCAAACGGAAAACTAATAACCTGCTGTTGAGCAGGTATATATATGAACACCATAATGGTAGGTTGCAATTTAAAACTCTTCTCTTCCGTTTTACCGGTAACATTTAACATTTGTTATGTCATTAGACACCAAATTGCACTCTTATATCCTTTCTGTTATTGAATCCAAATCAGTAAATACTGGAAATTTTGTGGAATTAGTAGATGCAAATTGTAGCAACATAAAAGGACGCGCGCGCAATACACGAGATAATATGGTGGTATTGAGCTGTTGAAATGCAACTAAGCTCTTGAAATACAACTGCTCAGCATATCGTTTCCCCGGGAAGAGAATGCGTTATTTTGCTCAATTAAAGGAAATAGGAATCTCCAAGTATAATAAAAATGGCTGCGCTTAGCGGCTAACACTTTGTTGGGAAAATTTCCCAACCTGGCTACTTTGAAATTCCAACGAAGAAGTAGAGCTTACTCTGTCTATATAAGACAGAGGCGCAGCTCTCAAAAAGTAGCTACTTTAAATCTTTACGTATCTAATGAAGTTATCCGCCGTCCTAACTGTTCCCATTGGTCTTGATTATGCGCCACATTTCTTCTCGTGTATAACTAATGGTTTTATTTTGTTGTGCACAACCCTTGCCGAGTTACTGATTTATTTTGGGTGCATGCTTTTGTCACCTCCTTTGAACACTTTGGCAGGCCCGTCAGGCTCTGTGATAATTATCTATTAAAGTATTAAATGCCTAACGTGAAACTAAACTTACTTGATCAATACCTTAAATTCTTAACTATTAATCTTTGTTTGGCGGGTCCCATTAAATCTTCAACTTAACCATAACTTCTCTTTAACTGTAATGCCGAAGTGTTCACTTCTCTCGTGGTGTTTATTAACTTTGTGGAACAGTGGCGACCATTAAATTTGTTCAAGTTGTGCGGTTTGCGACCATTGTTGCAGCCGCGGTTTAACTAAGAGAATTGCAAACAGCATACTGTTAAACTTCACTTCTAAAAGCACCAAAGTGCACTTATTTTTGATTTAATAAGGTGAGCTTTAACTTGAAATGAAATTGTTGAATTTCCGTAATTGAATTTTTAAGCAGTGTTTGTCCTCAAGCGCGTTAGTAATAGTCTTTTTCTCGTACAGTATACATACTGGTCGGCTTCTGTCTTCTGTGACCGCCTGGACTTCTAAATTGTTCTATAATTCGAGTGACCTACGATAAAGTCTGGGATTAAAACTGAACTGCAAGCAACGATTTCATCTGATTAAATTACTTCCATTGGCCTCTATTTGTTTTTTAGGATAAGGCTTGGACCACGCTATCTGAAACCTATTGGAACTTTATTGTATGGCAGATGATGAGCTAATGATAGCTCAGCTTCAGAAATTCCAAAACTGTTTCAAAGTGGGGTGGAAACAACGGTTATGAAGGAAAACGATTCAGCAACTTTGAAAATTTGTTGTTCAGGAAATAAACTATTATCAGCAATGTAATTTCCCCCAAAAAGGTACATCGAAATCAGAAATGCCGTATTCACCCGCCTTATTTTAAATAATGCAAGGCGCGCGAGCCATTGAAATAGGAAATCCTGTAGGATGAAGGTAGCACATGTAGAAGATGCCTTGGTTGGCGAGTGGCTCAAGCAAGGAAGCAGTCCTAGTGAACATTTCGCGCGCGCTGCTTTCCTGGTAAGGATACTAGGAAAATGGTTTGTGTCCTGGTACCTATTATTGGTTGAACTAAAAGAACCAATAAGTTTCCTGATCAATAAAATGCACAGGAAGATAACAGGAATTTCTGAAGAAAATGAGTTCACTCCTGTGTCATTTATTCAGAAATGAGACACAGGAGGGATTAAATTTACAATGATTGGGAACATGCCGCGCTTAAAATTTATTTGTGTAATTATTACGCTTGCAAAACTCATGGCTGCTCTGCTAGTTCATTATTTACAGAAAATATAGTAAAAATTATATCAATCATTAATTAAAAGTGTCCCTTAATGATGTCCAATTACCAGGTGATTTGATTATCGAGGACGAGAACAGCTATCTGGTTCAGGTGTACGGGAATTTCGAATTAGTTAATAATTTGGATCAGTCGACCAGGTTGCTACACGCCTTCAAGATTACATAAGCTCAAGTGATAACGTCGTCGGTCAGTTCGTTGTCTTGCTTTTTGAAATCGCCAATCCATTTCCGTCGAGTGCCATTCCATCAACAACGACCATGCCCCATACACCATAGAGTCCGGCTCGTGAGTCTAAACGGCTAACCTAGAAATCCCCCAAATATGGCGCCGAACGAACCCAGGTGGGCAAAATAAAGGCGAGCCGAGCCACGGCTTCCAGCCTTCCACTGCTTGCTGTGAGGCTCAGCTCGAGTTCAGTTGCAACGATGACGCCAAGCTGGTAGGGCGTGTGCAGACATGGCGGACTTCAAGCTATACGAGCCGATTTCGTAACTAAGTTTATTGAAGAGTGCCGACATTTGCCGTGCTTGTGTAAGGTCCGTAGCGTAGAATGTTCGAACAAATTACAAAGAGATAAAGCAAGGGAATATCTCATTCGGATTATGAGAGAAAAAGTTCCCAATGCAGACCTTAACCTCGTTAAGAAAATAAAAGTCGATTGACTAGCCATTCTTTTGACCACATAAAAATCGATCTTTTCCTCCGTTGCTTTTTCACTGTCCCGAGCTCATTCAACACGGCGGTATGGCCACGATGGCAGCAACTACAACTTGTTTCGACGTACTCATCATAACCACTCAGCGTTGCGAGCAAAGTACGTAGGTGTGTGGTGAAATATAACCGAATCCGATTCGCTAGTCAGACTCAGAATCAGCTAGCCGGACTCGATAGTCAGTAGCGCTAGTATATGGGTCGCTTCATTAGTCTGTTTAGTTCCCGACCACTTGACGTTAGACGACGAACTCCTGAACAGTGAATGGTAGTCACTGCGGTAATAGTTCGTCTCAGCGTAGCAAGCTGAGCTGATGGTACGAGTCCGCAGTTCGGTTTAAATTGTTATAGGAATTTATATGTAAGGCTATCAATTCCTTTTTATACGATAATATTAACATTTCACTATTCGCCGCTACCTTCCCGACGGTAGTCCATCCAACCAGTGCAGGTTACACCTTTCGAGGATTGAGCCTTTAAGAATTTTGAACGTGGCATTGAACAGGGTGCAGCAAGATGATCCCATAGCGCCGTATATAGCAGCGCCCGCACACGCCGTTCGAAGATAGTCCAATTACATGCGAGGCGAGGATGAAGTAGAACATGAAGAGTTGGATTGCTATCTCCAGCATCAGCACACAAGGAGGCAGACGACGAAGTGCCTAGCTTCAGTCTTCCGAGCTTTCACATGAAAAGGAAGGAGGAAGTGGCGCACCTCCTATGTTGCTTCGTGATGTTACACGGATGTTAGATATTTTTCAGTTTTATTCTACGGATATTTATTTCTGGAGTTTTATTCTATTCAGTTCTACGGAGAGGATTATATTTCCCAGTTTATTTAGAGTTTATCTAAATTTTAGATAAAGACAACAGTAACTTGCCTCGAAAATTTCTATATTTTGGTATGTGATTGAGAGCCGATTCATTTTTTATAATTTGAGCATAGTTGCGTATCTTTGAAAATGTTAGTTTGCGATCAAATTTCACTCGGTAATTAATTATCACTGCTTTTCGTATCCATTATAAAAAATATGTGCTCCAGCACGAGTTTAGCTAAAGAATTCATTAATCTGTTTGTATCGAGTCACAACTAGCTAGATCTTTCTACTGCCAGCTTCCTTAGGGATTGTCTCGCGTTTAGACTTCCAACAAGAAGGCAAGTTTTAGTTTTCACACTGTTCTCTGTACGGAATACTGTTTAGCATTTTCGGTTCGTTATTTTAAACGTTTAGGGGCAGTTTCTTAAGAGTGGTATCAATTTAGGTGGAAGTGTGCAGCGGCGTGCCACACGGAAGTGTTTTGCGGCCGGTTTTTACGTTGATGAACTATCTGACAGAAACTGTCAGGCGTGCGCTCCCTGTATGCCGACGATACTCGGGTTTCAAACGTACTAGGCATACGTCGAGAAAAGCAGCTTGAGGCTAATCTTGATAGTTTAGTTGGCTGGGCTTTCACTTGGAACTTGCGTTACAGTGGTAGTAGTATCGTACTTAACCTAGAGCCGAAGGTAGGAGGACTGAGTTAAGCAGCAAACCGCGAGCAATAAAAGTTTCATGTTAAAACTTTAATACAGACGTCGCGGAAAAGTTGCTAATTCCAGCTTTGGTTTCTTCGTTAACAGCCTCGCGCTGGACTTGCCAGTGATCGGTTATTATTCCGTGAGCTTTATCAAAGGTATCGAGCGAGACATTCTCTCATAGTCACCAGAGGCTAAGAGACGTTCGCGCATTATGATCAGGATGACGAGAGAAACGTAACAACCGAAATATCACGTGATGCCATAAACCGTCTACGCAACAATTAATTCTTGAACGACTTCGTGACTAAAGTCAGGAACGTTTGCGCCTTCCTAAATGAAGGCAAGACCGTTCCATTCGAGCTCATGCCAGTAGTACCCTCCTGCCAGTCTTGCAACAAGATCCGCGGAATATTAATCCCTATGATTGGGATTGCGACGGTTCGTCCATCATTAGAATTAACGACATTCACCCTGCAGTCGTTCTCAGAACCCCGCGCTATTAGAAGATGACTACGTCGTTTATAAAGTTAGACGTCATAAAACAGGTTAATAGTGACTTAATACCCACTCTGCCACCTGCGGGTAGAAGGTCAAACGAACGATCTTTTACAGATGTACTAAAAGTAATACAGACCCGAAGTAACGACCAGGATCCGCACTTCCCTGTGTTCGGAAGAACTAACTCAACCACCACAGAAGCTAAACCACTGCTGGTGGCATCAGTGGGGAGCATAGCAGTCGCCATCTTCAATCACGCAGCCCGCGTATAGATCAAGATTTACATTGCGCAAATTCCAAAAGTTCTTCACCTCGATGTCGAAGGATTTCGGAGATGCTGATGATAGGGCCATGAGAGAAATGGCACTTGTAATGGGTCACTCGTACGCGACCAATAACAAGAGATTAATGGTTCTGAGGAACCGACTCAGCAAGTTCCGTGGAAACGTGAAAAAATATCTCGGCCAGCAGGTTCCAATATCTCGACGCTGCCGCCGCCGCTACTGTTACTCAATATCGCCTGCTGTGGAGCCATTAACATAAACCATGCATCCCCTGGGCCAGCTGTCCACGTTGTAGTTAAAGCAATAAATTCACTTCTAGAATAAAATGATGAATATTACTGTTCAGCGTCTGAGTTCCCATCATACTGTATGTCATATTCAGGTGACATTAGCCGAGATTAGATGAAGTAAAGACACCACATGCCAGGAATAATTTTTCTCGCGCGAATCCCGCAGCTCTTCAGCAACTGCTCATTGCTTTGAAACTACTGAAACCTTACGAATTCACCCCACTGACACGTCTCTGCCTCTTCGATCCTAAAGTCACTTCAGCCGCAAACGAGGATTAAAAGTTACTAATGTTAGAGGACGGACAAGCTGTTCCTCACACCCTGCGTTAGCCACTGCCGTCGCAGCTCTGAGGTCTGACTCCGTCTGAGGCTCTGAGCCTCTGGGGGCTCTGGGCCGTCAGCCTCTGGCCGTCTGGCGATCATTTCAAGCCTTCAAGGCGCAGCCGCGCATGCGCAGAACACGAGCGCCGACCGCACTTCCTCACTCAGAAGTACAGTCAGAGGCGGCGGTTGCAGAAATTAGTGACCATTACCCTGATCAGTGGAATGTGAGAGTGAGAAAGTTTCTTGTTGTACTTGTACAGTCCTCGGAAGAAGTTTGGGTTAAATTTTATTACCTAATATTTTTTTATTTAACGGAATTTTAAGCAAATAACCTGTTGAAATTGTTCAGGGCTTGATCTTGCGAGATGCTTTCTATGAATGATTTATTTATCATTTCCCTTAAAACAGCGTCCTATATACGTTCAATATTATTGAATAATATTGATTGAAAGTCCAAGGGCCATATTGACGGATTAAGCCATATTTCACGCATTTTCATATTCTGAAAATTTGTTGCGCAACCAGGAAGATGGGATGTCTGTATTAGGTGCATGGCGCAATATTGTCCATGCAGTGCGCCGCTAACGGTGGTTCAAAGTAGTTGTGGCAATCGCGTGTTCTTGTTGAGGCTGGCGAAAAGAAAATTCTTAAGAACTTCATCGAGGTTTATCGTGGTCTACCAGCTTTATGGGGTGTTATATAGCGAGATTCTCCTAACCGTTCAAAAATAGGGTAGCATGACTAGGAACTGATTGAAAATAACTCGGTTCATAGTTATATTTTTCTGTGTAAACTTCTCTCTGTCAACGAAGTTTTCGGACTTTTTTCTCCCTTTCCTCCCAATCATGGCTCCTAGACAAAGTACCGCGTGCAAACCGAAATATTGCGCAATAATATTGAGCAGTATAGGGAATGTTATTGTTATAAGGTGCTAAGTACAGGGCTGCTTTGGACTACGGATTTCTTACTTAGTCCAATTAGAATAATGAACAGCGATTATAGTGTGTGAAGACACGGGTGCAACGACAGAGTGATGATGTCGAAGTCGACAATGGAAAAAGATTTAGGAGTTAATGTACGCAATGCCAATGAGTTTGAAAATTTTTAAGCATATCGAAGCTCAAGTTAATAAAGCCAATAAACGACTTGGACTGATCAGACGCTCATACTAGTACATAGATGCAGAAGTGATGAAACTGTTGTTTGTCACTGTCGTGCGTTCAAACCTAGAGTTTGGAAACGCTGAGTGGTCACCAAAACTAGAAAAGGACAAAAATTTGGTAAAGGACAAAACCAACACCAGGGACCACGGCTATAAACTAATAAAACTGCGTTGTAACACATCCATGCGACAACATTTCTTCTCGCTTCGAATCACCGATAAGAGGAACCGCCTCGCTGATAGCATCGTTGACGCTCCGAGTATGAACGCCTTCAAGAACGGACTAGACGAAGCTATGCATGAGCATATGTTCAGTCTTGAAATGCCTAGCACCTTACGGACCGGGCAATAAGTCCAGCAGCTATCGCAATAAATCGTCAGCAATGGAAAGATGGAGTTCCAAAGGCCGGATTCCTTGTAAATCAACTCGCGAAAAGCACAAGAATCGGCAACAGGCCATGGGCCTATTTTTTCAGTGCCGACACTTCTATTCTATAACTGCAGTCGATGCAGTAACACATGCTTGCTGCGACGACTGCAGCATTAAGCCCCGTCCACACGCTCAAACTTATCGTCAGTCTTGCATGTCATGCCAGGTTTGACGACAAGATGGAGCGTGTGGACGCTCAAAGTTTGATGTCTTGCATGACGGGTGGGCGGAGTTTGATGTTATTCACCATACGTTGGACGTTTGTTTCCAAGCTTGCACAACTGGAAGTGAAGTTTTCACCAGCCTGTATAACGACGCGTCTTGGGAGATGATACCTTAGACGAAATATGCATCTTAGGAAATTAAGTAATTAGTCAAGTAAGTAATTAATTTCATTAATTACTTTGGTCGGTTAGGGTTGACGTGATCCAGTTGGCGGCACGTGGTTGACTTCAGTTTTTATTTTCAGTCACTTCTGTACTGTACTTCAGTGACTGAAGTACAGTCACTGTACTTCAGTCTGTAACTGTAAATAACTACGCCACTTCGATACGGTTTTCAATTTAAAGATTTACACCGATGTCGGAGTCTTGCTCACAGTGCTCTAAAACAAGTTTTTTTTACAATATTGGTGAAATTAAGGTGGGATACTTGTTGTATATCAAGTTGATAATTCTCATGGTTTTGTGGCAGTGATCTCCAAAGACATGGATTTTTACCTCTTTTCACTTCAAGGGGGCTCAGCCGTAGGCCCCAAATTTTACTCTGAAATAAGCCCTGGAACCAACGCCTAGCTTCACCATGCATTAACTTTACTCAGCCTCAGAACTATAAGCTGCATTCTACACTTGAACTCCGTAATCCAGACAAGCGACACACTGCCGAAAGATAATAGCGCCGTAGGTCTACAGCCAATGCTTAAGCATGCTCGCTCATAAGCAGGCAGCTTCCCACCCGGCTGTACCTACTCCTGCCTAACCTCTTCTGGCCAAACCTATCCACGCTATCCCGGCTCACAACCTTCTTGCAGCCAATGACTGGCTCTACCAGCACACTTGGACCGCCTTTCTAACTTCTTGCAGCCAATGAGGTTAGGTTAAGTCTGCTCAGGTTTGTTTTGGGTGGAGAAAGGTTGCAGCTCGTATAGTTTATGCTTAAAGAGGTTAGGCCAGATGAGGTTTGTCCAGATGCAGTATAGCCATGTTTACCTTTGGCAAGCTTATTTAAGTTATTTTGTGGCTGTGGACATCCGGCGCAATGGCTTTGAGCACTTGACTTCATAGGCCGTTATGCACTTTAGCGTTCTTGCATATGGAAAGGAATATGAACTTAGTGCGAAGTTTGGCAAAGCTGGCCTTCGGCATGCTAAAGGTAATCTATATAATCCACGCCTACGCTGGGAGAAGTTCAAACTTCAGAGGTGGGACTTAATTAATGAAGTTAATTTGCAGGAAAGCAGAAAATACCAGAAAAATACCAGATATAGGCAAATATACCAGATCTCAAAAATTCATACCAGACACCGTTTGACAATACCAGATTTGTGAAATCTGGCATGGAAATATACCAGTTGGCAGTGCTGTTCGTTTTTAAATTTCAAAAGAGAAGCATATAGCAATTCGAGTTCAATTTTTTCCAAGTTTTGCTGAATTTGGACATGAAATGGCAATTCAGTCCGAGGTTTAGGAGTTCCTTTTGCTCCTTGCTCTGAGTGAGGGAGGAGAAAAAACTTTTTCATTTAATCGTGAAAAACGATCCATGTAAAAAGTCCTGACTGCTGCAAGAAACCTATAACATTTACAAATTTCCCTGCTTGAAAGAAGGTTGTAGACTTCTCCAAAATGTAAATAACATGGGTTTGACCAGCTCGACATCGAGCCGCAGACTCTCATGCTATCTGCAAGCCGGAGGACCAAAGAAGCATATGCGGGAGGCCCACAACGAGACCATCACCCATGCCACGTTGGAGGCCTGCACCAGCATCGTCATGCGGTGCCCCGACGCTACGAGACTGTCGATAGCGGAGGCTCTCATCATCAAGGACTAGTCTCCTGCTATCAATTTGCAAACCGCCGGATTCGTTAGGACGTTGAAATTATTCTCGGATTAATTTAATTTTCGATTTTAAACCGTATCTACGATACTTCTTGTGTGAACTTCTGTCATGTCCAAATTTCAGCGTTATAATAACTCTTCACCTGCTTGATAATGAATATTGGTATATTCGAAACGTCGCACTGCAATAAAATGTCATTTGGTAATCTGCTTTTTGATCTCCAAGCACCAGCAAGAAATTTCATTCGGCTTATCGAAAAAATATATAACTCAGTAGTACTCACTGCAGTGAGTGACAGAGAGCGCATTTTCTCGTCGACGAAAACTTGAGGTCACGGACGGACGGACAGACAGACAGACATAAATGAGAAAATGCGCTAAATAAGAAAATTGTTGATAAAATCTATGCTCTGGTCTTCAATTAAACTTGCATGAATGAAGAACTTCTGCCTAACTACATTAATATCCGCCTCAGAAATAGATGCCGCAGATAACGATCACTGTAAGCCAGATCAGTTTCGCAATGCTTGATGCGATGACACTGTAAGTCTACAGCTACCACTTTAGCGTGCCTGCTAATAAGTACGATATGCAGTTTTGCATTCGGTCGCACCAGCTCAAGTTGCCCTGACTCTCCGCTTTCTTGCAGCAAATGACTGGCTCTGCCTACTCATTTGCTTTGCCCCTCAACCCTCACGCAGTCGACCAGTTTAGTTTCGTTCAGGTTGTATTTAGGTGGAGAGTCGGGGCAACATGAGTTGGTGAAGCCGGATGCAAAACTGCGTGCTTGAAACGAGCATGCTTGAGTAGTTAATGTAGATTTCCGGCGTTATTACTTTAAGCAATTAAATATAAATTCAATGGCTAGTGTGCCTTCTAGCGTGCTTGCCTACGGAACAGAATACGCAATGGAGTGTAGCCTGGGCAATGCTGGCCTCTTGCACGCATCTCGAAGTAGTGGCTGTAGATTACCGCGCTGTTGGCGGTGCGGAACTGATCTAACTTACGTGTCCCTGCGTGGGCTGTGACTTTTATTTCTGAGGCTGAGTGTAGTTATTGCATGCTGAGGCTCACTGTTGGGACCAGGGATAATTTTAGAGTTAAATTTGTGGTGCACTACTGAGCCCACCAGGCTTTGCCAATTAATAACCGTTTTTAAATTACCAACGGAAGCGACAAAAAAACGAAAACCAATATATATGCGTATTAATAATAGATAAATATATTACATAATTAAAGGCGGGACATTAATTATCCGGATGTTCAAATGAAACCATATGAGGCTAGCCTTGAAAACAATGGCTTCATCGTCAATTGATTTGAATAGCTGTCTCTTATACACATCTAGATGTGTATAAGAGACAGATTATATATATAGCAGCCGAAACATGGTCGTAAGTAGCAGGCGGCCCCTCGTTTGTAAACAACCGTAAAGTCTCGCGCAAATTATCGCCGATGGTCGCTAAGCGGCCCGTCCATCGCCTCCCGCCGACGAGCGCAATATCGCCGAGCTTTGGGAGAAGCGGCCAATCTGCCGTTGTGCGATCATAAACTCCCTCCACGCCGATAAACAACCGCGCCACGGCCTTAAATTTTAACTGGGTTGTTCACAGTGTCACCGTCTGTATTCGTCTGTCGGAAAAGAATGCATCGTATTTGGTATATACTATTTTTTTCTTGATCATTATAACTTAAAGTCAACCATATGCTAACGAAAACTTTGGCGGGACATAAAAATCTGGATCAAAATGAATAAGTTTATTCAAGGATTTCAGGCCGTTGTTTGCGTCTCTTAATTGCGTCTCGTGAAGAAAAGCGTAAAGATGTCGGAGAACGTGCAGGTCCCGCCAACTTCGTTCAACGAAGTGCCAATCACGATATGAATGATTGATGACGTACGAGTCACGTCACCTTAGGAGAAAAATCAGAGCAAAAATCATCAATTTCATCACGGATCACAGGGAAGTGTTTCTAGCGTCACTATACCCTTAACCGTATTTGCTTTTAATCATTTCAATCATTTAAATTGTTGGGTCGTAAAGAAATCAGCAATTGAATTACTGACAAAGTTACTTAAATTAAATAAACTGAATAAAGGGCACTTCGTCTTTATTATAATATCAGGCCGCGAAGCGGCTTAGGATCTCAACAAAACACCTTCACTGACACAGAAATGCACGTATTCCCTGCCGGACTTACGGTGTACGAATTGGAGATCAGCCTTGGCGGAGGGCGGTTCACATGGAGTGTCACAGAAGCAGGTGTAAGTCAACAGTCTCCGGGGCGGCTGGCGTAGCGGGCTTTAAGTCTCCATTTGAATTTCACAGATGAGGCAGCAACTAAATGGTCGAGTGGGACCCATGACGATTAGTTCTGATACGTTCAAGATAGGGTGCACGGGAACACTGCGACATCCAAGAGAAGCTGCAGCCGAGTGACTTGCACGTTTTGACTTCACTTCTCCAAAGACGCTCCTTTTTCTTAGAAAAGTTGATTAGAAGTGCGGATGGAGAATATATACATTGCCATATCAGGAAGGTGTTTTGTTTTGAATTAAATTTAAATTTACTTCAGCCAAGTAATTTATAGATCAAGTTTATTTTTGCGGTAAATTTCTTTTATGCCCACATTAAGGTTCCCTCAAATATCAAGATATTTGATATATGCAGTTAAATTGACCAATCTTAAAAATGATACAATAAATTTACACATTATAGAAAGCGATGGTAAAAATATTCTCAAAAGGCTAAGCCCTCAAGTTATCGTTTAAAGTCAATGCATCGAGTTTCTACATTATTGATCTTTCGCAAATTTTTTAATAATTATATTGTCATATATAACTGTCTCATTAGCTCGTTGGCACGGCTTAGTTGTAATTGAAGGCAAAACATTCAGCAATCATAGGTCCAAAATGGGAAATGATCCAAATAATAAACTGTAATTGATAACTATTAAGCTGGAGCAATTGCTTGAAAATTATCCATTAATCAAGTTATTCCGATATTAATTAAACTTAATTTTCCCAAAGCTCTCATCGAGAACTGAAGAATGAGAGCGATGGATTCAAATCAATTAATTTGCTCGTCAGATTAAACTTGTATCTTATGATAGATTGCTTTGGTAACTGAGTTGTTGAATTTGTCGAAATTTTTGTTTATGCCTCGAAGTTTGTCCGGCAGTTATCAAGTTTCCAAAAGACGCGTGTAGCACAGTCTAGTTATTTTGTTAGGGATCAAAAATTATAAATCATGTGTGTGACGTAAAGCCTGTATCAATAGGAATCTGTCCATGCAGGGTCTCCATAGCGCGGGCAATTTTTTCTTACACTTACATAGCATGCGTTTTGACCATTCGGGCACTCTGTGGCGACTTCGTCACCGTTGCAATCCTTACACTGGACGCACTTATGAGCCGAAGTGCTCACCACACCCATCACCACCTCCAGTGTTAACATCATCGCTCGACCCATTACCTGCGAGAAAAGTTGGTTTTCCATTCATTTTTGCATACCAACAATTCAATGTTTAACATTAATCTTCTGTGAACTGCACGTTTTAATAATAATGATATATATAATAAAAATAATTGCGGTTCTAGCGTTCATTAGGCCCTAGGCTTGTCGCCGATTCCTAACATCGCAGTAGATTCAGTTTGTTGCGGTCTCGAAAACGCAACTCACTGCTCCAATGCTGCTGTGCATGCTTAACCGCCCGGCCTCCTCGCCGATTCTGACCAGAAACTGTCGCAGGTAGCTAGGATCGAACCCGCACCTTTCTGCTACAATCCTGGTACTTTGAACTGGGCCAACCTGCCTTACACTCATCAACCGCCAATTTTACGAAATAATGAAAGCTTATTTATTAAGGACAGATGCATATTTCCAGGGTTGATTATTCAAGTGACAACTTGATTATTCATAAAACAAAAATAATTACATTTATTCTCTAATTTTTCTTTGTGAAAGGTAATTATTTGATTCGCAAAAAAATCTACTAATATCCAATATAAATTAAATAGAATATATTGAGTCCTTCGTTACGCTCCAAGTAGGCATGAATGAAAATTTTCTGATTTATGAAATAAAAATGGTCGGTTATGAACCACGGGTGCGTTAGTCTGAAATGCATTGAATTTTTTCAGAGCTAATTATTATTAAATAATGAAAATTATTTAATAACAATTTTCCTCCTCATTTCAAAAAAAGTTTTAAAATGTTGGTGGGGAAAATTTCAGTTGTATAAACTCGATCTTTCTACGTATAAATAATATTAGAAAAAACTTGATTGAATTAATAATAAACTGCAGTTTACTGAAAAATAGTGAAAGTAAATTAAAAAAATTATTAAATAAAGGACATGATTGAATGAATGACGTGATTAAATGAATGTTTAGAAGGTAACACACAGGCAGAAGTCTTGGAATATGCGTTAATAACGCTATACTTACGGTTATCTTCATTAAGATTGTCTAATTTTAAATCTCTTCTGTGATCTGCTAAAGCCTCGAGGAGATGCAGAGCAGAAATGCAAAAGCCTCGTGTGGCAGACCCCGTTATATGGACAACTGATTTCGGAGATAAGAATGTAGCTGATATTAAACATGTCATAAAGGTTGACTTATTCCGTTGGGTAATGACGCACGTCGCGTCATGTCATGAGTCTCGTGAATAAAATGGAACATTTAGCACCTCGTGACAAGCTGTCTCTCGATTGGATGGACGGTCATCAGATGAAGAAATCCTGTAATGCTATGTTAAATTCGTGAGCTAATAACGTGGGCTGCTAAAAGAACTTACCACTGACATACTTTTGGCTCAGACTTAATTGGAGAAATCTCCGATTGAAATTTATTTCGGCGAATGAATGATGTTTTAATCCATTTTCGTGTAACCTGAAGATCTTATGCTACTGTGAAGATAAAGTCTTCCTTGATATTCATAAGTCTAAGCATTTTATAATTTAAAATTTATTTACCACTAGTTCCATAAAAATAATATGCGTTTAAAAATTACTTTTTAAAGACAACACTTCTGAACAATCCAGTGTCTTGGATGTTACACATGTACAATGAATTTCTAATTTTATTTTCAAATATATGAAAAAAAATTATTTATCAAAATTTTTTAAAATATCAAAATTTTGTAAATTTTTAAAATTATTTATTCTGTCAATTGATTTATGCATTGTCTCCAACTTTACGCAAGAGTGCCAAATTTCAGATCGATTGGACAGGTAGAAGTGTTATAAATATCGATTATAAAATTTGTAGCAGACAGACAGACAAACAAACAAGAAGTGAAGTTAAAGAAAAGTGTTGTAATAAAAATAAAATGTCATGATTGAAAAATTGTCTCATCAGTGCGAAGACGATTCTCGAAAATCAGCGTTTCTAAATTTTCTTCAATGCTGCAAAGTGTAAATTGTCATAATATGTATGACACTCCGTCCACAAATAATCTCATCGTTGGTTTAAAAAAGGAAGAAAAAGAAATTAATTATGCCTAATTCTAATAATGTTAACCAAACGTCGGTCATATTTTAAAAATATTTTCTAAATTATCAAGAATATCTAAAATTTATGATTCCGTCCTGGTAGCTGGCAAATTCCCAGTTTGAATTTGTTCAATTTTTGTACATGAATTACTTTCTTATAAAAATCTGCATGCTTAAATATTTCTAATTTCGTTAATAAATGTGTTCGCTTCGCATGAGCCAGTCGCTAATCTTTTACCGGCGTCTCTGCTGTCAGTTTGACGTACGTGTGCTCTATGATATCTCGAGTAGTTTATTATATATTCAAGTGGAAGTTCATATTTAATGTTTCAGGCTTCTTTGCACGCTCCGATAAAAACAAAATCATCTCAAGTGGAGGCCTTTCTTTTTAAACTTTTGACGGCGTCTTTGCTGTCAGTATGAAGTGCGTGTGACTCTGTTATTTTGAGTAGTTTATAATATATTCAAGTGGAAGTTCATATTTAATGTTTCAGGCTTCTTTGCACGCTCCGATATTAACAAAATTATCTCAAAAGAAGGTCAAAATTATTTTATGAAGCAGAATATTACGCAAATATCTATGCAGAATTCTTCAGTGTAGAAATCTGCATTTTCAATCATTTTGTAGTCAATCTTCAGAAAGGTTGGAAGATTGACTGTATTAGAGTGTCGAGGCCGTGGTGCGCTGAAAATTTTATCAAAACAAGTCCACATGTGATATACAAAGATTCCGTCTATGACTAAATTGTAGTTTTTACTTTTTTCTAGAGATATAAATTTTCAATCTGTAAATTCGTAGCTCTTAGAATTTCCCTCATTGTTTTTTTAATTAATTTAAACCAGCTTTGAAATAAATACATAAAGCTTTAAACTTCAAAGAAAGAAAAGCGGACATTGAAAGTGGCATAATCATATATTTATCGTTCGTATTTGAAGATCTATTGTTGTGCCAAAGTATCAATGATTCCAAAAAAAACTCTCGTATAGCAAAGGTATTATCAGTTCGTCGAATAATTTTTGAGGTATAGTGGTTAGACAAAATTAGGTAAACACCTTGGAAATCCACAGAATATGCTTTTTTTATGGTGTAGGTCCACCCTTTACGGCCATTACAGCCTCAATTCTCCGAGGTGCCCATTCATACAAATTGTGCATTGTTTCCAAACGAATTTTAACCCGTTCATCAGTTAAAACTGCCTCCAGCTCTTTTAAAGACGATGGCGGCGGGAATCGACTTCTGATTTGCATATCTAAAATCAAGCATGAATGTTCGATAATACTAATTTTGTAATAGTATAATCAAGGACGAGTAAGTTTTACAATATGCCGGTATAAAAGAAGATAGCACGCAAATGACGTCCGTTATTGTCAATTTATTGTGCCAGTCGTATCCGGAAATTGGCGTCGACTCTTTCCAGTATCTCACGCCTCACGAACATCGAAGTCCCGAGGAATCAGTTGATGAATCCATACAACTATCTTGTAGGGATAGAACTTCAATTCCTCATGAAGGATCCGTCTAACAGAACGAGCAGATAACCCCAGAGCTGATGCATGCCTGCGAGCAGATCGTCGGGGAGACCTCAAGATAGAATACCGCACCGCTTCGATGTTCTGCGGAGATCTTACAGTCCTTAGGAGACCAGGCTTCTTCTTCTTATTCAAATCTACAGATTCCCTGAAGTTCTTCACCTACGCTACGATTGACTGCGTCCTGGAACACGACCATGAGGTGGAACATGGAAGTGCCAACGATATGCACGCTGCGTGACGATGATTGATTTACCCATGGAAAAATATGCCTCAACCGCAAAAGCACGTAACACGTTCGTCCATTCCTTGACTACTGCGAAGAAGAATGAAAATAAATTAATGCGGCTCATAATATAAACAAAACTTAAGAGTTTGCACTCTTGATTTGCCTCTCCTTAAAGTTATCGTAGCAAATCACACTTCAGGAAGGTTAATTCAAATAAGCAAGTTCTTCTGCCCTCAACCTGTATATATAACAATTTTGTTTGACCTCATTCCCGTCTGTTTGACCAGCATAATTATTGACCGAGAATATTTTGGGTGGATTGGCAGAGGGTCAAACCAAATAATTAAGATTCCTCAACAAGTGATAAAGATCTTACCACATAAAACGAATCCATTTCATCGTTCATCAATGGAGCCAATTGATATTTTCAGATCAGTATTGGTATACTCTGAACAAAATTAATGAATGAATCTGTTCATTCGTTAATATAATGAGCCAATTTAAATTTCAATCCCTATCGAAATTCGAAGACCTGTCAGCTGCTGGCACACGGACGCCCCAAATTCTTATGACAGGGTAAATTAGAAGCTCTATGTCCGCATTAGGTTCCGGTTGCCGTAGCAAAATAAGCGCCGAAATGGAATCTTGTGTAACTACTCATCGAGCTTGGGGCGATCGTGGGGCGTGCGTAATTGGTACCTGATACGTTCGGGACAGACACGGCCGAATATGAAAAATGCTTTAAAAAANATATTACGCAGATTTGGCCTACCGGGCAATTGACTTCCAAAAGAGGCTGGTAAATAGAAGCAAAACACCCTACGTGGCCGACTTGCTCCTGATTCACCCCTAAGCCGAATATAGTTCCTCTAAAACGACCTTAATCGGCACGAAAATTTTGACAGGGTGCTCCTGATTCACCCCTAAGCCGAATATAGTTCCTCTAAAACGACCTTAATCGGCACGAAAATTTTGACAGGGATAGATCAGGATAACCGTATATTTTTGCAGCCGACTACCTGGAAAAGACAAAGAATTAGCGTATTTCCATTAATGTTAGCATTGGATTTCCGTGCATAAAGAATTGGAAAAATGGGTGAATTTGCATGAACGTGTAAATGAAAACGATATTCAATTATGATTTTAAAAGAAATGAAATTATCATGCGAATCAGAGAGAGAGAAACGATACATCCTAATTCCTGCTACCTATTCATATTAGATGCATCTTTAACACACTCCTCCTGGACAGAGTAAGTGTAAATTTATGGTCTTCTGAGAAAACTCATTTCCATAGAAAATTATTATTTATTAGAATTTGTATTATGATATATTATATTACGAATTAAATTCGTTATCCAGCGGATGGGAGATGGCAACGATGTCCCTTAACATGATTCTGCATTATATTCCAGGAAATCGACGACCACCTTGTTCACTACAACGCGATGAAGGAGCGCAACAGAAGTTAGGAGAACAAGATGCTAGAAGAAACTATTGCTGGTGCTCTTAGAATTGAAGCGGCATTTGCCTCCGCTGCAAGTATATATTTTATCCTTCAATCATAGTGGCTAAACAAAAAAAGACGGCTCTGGGTTATCGTGGTGTCATGGAAGAATTGTAATAATCACATATAATATCCATATAAATTTTTTTTCGTATCCGTATGCAATTAAATTACAAACTGTTTAATGAGAGACTGACCAACAATAATATATCCTTTAATATTCACACAGACAATTATTTACCAATCGCTAGGAAGCGCCTTTGATAATTGGAGATAGAAACATATTTATTGTCTGTTGATATCTCCTATTGGTTGTGTTAAATTTTTTCGGAAATGAAATTCTACTTGGTATGAAATATTTTTATCCGTTCCTCCACTCATCTCGATACCAAATTGAATAGGATTTCATTCTGCATATATACAGAATTATATCAACGTTTGTGCATCACACATGCCTGATAGAATTATAACCATTTGGAGTGAATCATTCAATCGAGTGAACAACTGAGCGTTCTTGACTGTATTATGTCATTTGGATGCATACGCTAAGATATAAAAATTAGTCATTTTAGTAGAGATTCTTTTATTTGAACTTCACCTTTGAAAATTTCTAGGTGTTGAGAATTCTTCCCAACGTTGGAGGTAAACCTCTTCATAAAGTGAACAATTGTTAATTTTTCAGAAAGACCAAAACAAATCGAGGATGATTGAATTAATTTAATCAAATTTAATCGTTGCATGGAGTTCTTCAGCTTTAATCCCAGATTTTAACGTAGTTCAATCGACCATTAGAACGATTTATAGGGTCAGGCGGTCACGCAGGACGGAAGACGACCAGTATGTACGTAAACTGTGCGAGAAAAGGACTTTATTACTAACGCTCTGAGGATGAACATTGCTAAAATATTCAATTATGGAAATGTAACAAATAAAATTCAAGAAACCTGCTCACCTTATTTCGGCAAAAATAAGTGCACATCATTAGGGGAGTGCTTTCAGAGGCAATAGTTACTTGCGAGATCGTGAGTAAAAATAAAACACAGTAAACAATTACGCGACACTTTAGTCATCTGAAGCCCGCGACAGTTCCATAATTTATAAAGCGCCACAGCTACGGAATTATAAAGGCCACCATAGATAGAGGCTGAACACTTTGGTAATTAAGGTAAGAGGAGTTAAAGTTAAGAGTTAAAGCGTAACCCGCCATGGAGCTGGTAAGCAGGCACCAGTTTTAAGGCTTAATCGACTGCTGGCAACGCAAGTCTAGATATCGGGTAACTTAAGGTAATGTAATAATTTTTTTATAATTGGTTTTAAGACTTGTGGTGTACAAAGCACCTGCCAGCCTGTTCCCTGTCAAAGAGAAAGAGCAGAGCGCAGAGCACCGAACTTGGTACTTTGGTAGAGTGCTGCTTCTGGTGCCAATATGCAGGTTTTTACGGGGCTGCAGCAGGCCTCACAGAAAAAAGTCTCTTATGTCTGGAGACTGAAAATGTAATTATTGCAACGAGAGCTGAAGACAGGTCTTATAGAAATGAACCCAGCACTGCTTCTTAATAGTCGTTCTTCAAGAAGCCGGGTTGGGAATTTTTCTCAAGATAGTTTTGATTGAGGCCATTGAATTCTAGAAGCAGCTGAGAATATAAGAATTTGCAATTCTTTTAAAGCGAAACATGAGCTTTCAAATGTAAGTTTTGATGAGGACAACAGAATTTGTAATGTTATGAAAAAAGAATTTATTCTAGTAGCATTACCTGTTCAATTAATGAAAGTAACGTGATGAAATGGAATCAAGTAGATGTAAGAGTGTTTCTTGACCCCACTGCTTGTTTGAATTTGAATATAGTGAGTATATTTTATGATAGTGACTATGTAATAAATTATCCAGCTGCAATTTACTACTTCTAAATGAAGAATTTTGACAGATAAATGATTAAATATAATTTAAAATTGTTCGTCATTTCTTGTACTAGCTTGAAAAAATCAAATTGGTGCATGTTTCCATGCCTGCTCATGAATGGGTCAATATCAGAGAATTTACACGATCTATAGTAGCTCTTTCTGTTTAATTTATTGTTAATGTTTGCTTTTATTGACATGGAAATTGTTTTTCTGTGAATTGGATGATTTTATGAAAATATGAACATGAGATCAAATAAATGTCATAGGCATAATAGGGGCAAATGATTCGAAGTTGAAGTTTGTCAGCTGAACATGAAGGGACTCACAAATTACCTGCGGGAATATATTCTGGACGTGAAATTGCATTCGAATTGCGTCAATCATACAACATTGCTAAAGAGAGGAAGGAAAACTGTGAATGATGGAATTGATATTTGATTTTTAATTTGGTAAACTAAATTTCTTTCAATGATGAAGAATTCCAGTTTACTTCAAATTCAAAACTTAAGGTTAAATTGGAGTTTCATGTTATATATAGTATGGGTTGGAACGGTACATTAATGAGATTTTTTCATTAAAAGCTGGATAACGTGTGACAGAATTTGAGATTTAATATCTTCCTATATAATGAGTATCTTAGTTTGCAACTTTTGCGGGCAAGCATAGAAATAAACAGAAATTTAAATTACTGAAATCGAAGTGTGATAAGATGTGATATAACTATAAGATGTATTTACTAACACGCATTTATAGAAATGTTCATTTTTAAGGAGTGGATTGCAGTTGAAGAATACATTAAATGTGGTCACTATGCCGATATATTTTTATATAATTAAGATTTAAGAAGACAAATAAAAAGAACTAACTAACTTCAAAATGTAAGACACATTTGGTTGACGTCTGTTATACCCTGCCTGACGTCTGTCGCCCTAAACCTAGAACTAAAAGTTCTAGCTTTCATGTGAGCCACTTATTTAGTATAAAACTATTGTAATGTTTCTGCTCATCCACTACGCCATCATTAAGTCATATGCTGTTCCACTTTTCTTTATCAAAATAAAGGCGCATTTTTATGGGCAGCTTTCTTGAAAACATGCTTGGCCACTTTATGTGAATGAGATTTTTTCTTCGTTACGTTTTCAAAGCAATGGTTTCAATAAGGTTATTGGACATGCGCCTACAACCTTCCTAAATCTTCTGTGTTTCACCAGTTGAATTTATTAAACAAAATCAAGGAAATAATCACAAAAAGGGAACAGGCAAAATAA
>NW_025935213.1:0-291 GCF_000764305.2 Hyalella azteca | reverse complement strand
GGTGTACTTATGTAACTCGTATCTTCTTGGACGCACGTATCAAAAGTTACCAAGTTTTGATTATTAGGCCCCTGCAGATAACTTTCTTCTCGAACTTCTGTCCTTTGTTTTCATTTTAATCATAATTCTTAACACAAACTTTCCTACCCTCTAACCTTTTTCTATAATATCCTCTCTAAAGGTGCTTGTACACGGAGATAGTGCAGACGGCTAGTAAATCTGGCTAGTGACGGTCGCTTGGTGACTATCCGGCAAGTAAGCCTGTACACACGTGGAGAGTAGAAGGTGACG
>NW_025935212.1:0-2458 GCF_000764305.2 Hyalella azteca | reverse complement strand
ATGGAACTAAAACAAGGCTTAATATAAAGGAAAAACTAGAGAAGTGACGGAATTACCTACGATGTTGGAATATACCGCGTTTACCCTATGCAATCTAGCAGTCCAATTTTTTGCTCTTGTTAACAATTAGATAGGAGGTATTTCTTCTAGCCAGAATCTCAAAGAGTCCAAAATGGTAGGAAAGCTCTAGAAGCAGCTGCGAAAATAGATTTATTACATGTCAGACACTCATTACATATTTCCAACAAGATATATCTTCTTCATTAGCTAAAAATTAGGGCACAGTAGGATCAATCAAGGTTTCAATAATATTGCCCAAATTTTGTTGCCTGACAATGACAGTTTAACAGTTATAGAGTTAGAGACTTGTCAGACAAGTTAGCTCTTACGTTTAGTTACTCTTGAGTCTCATCTTAGCTACAGTCTTGGCCCTTAGGTGAAGCAACAATAGGCTACCACGCTACCTAGCCTATTATAATATTGAGGCTCGTTTCCCAAACCCCAATGAACACAACATAAATGCCTTTTACTTACCGCCATGATGAGTTCAAAAGGGTGTTTATACACCCTAACAGGTGATTGATAGCTTTGAACCATGGTTATAAGTCAAATCATAAGAATATAGAAATCTGAATGCAAAGATTGCCACTTCACTTCCTGCTCACGGAGACGGACGAGTGAGGTAAGGTCGGTCAAGCGGATTGAACAAGGCAAGAGACAGAAAAATATGTTTCAATCACTTATCATCACATATGAACAATTAACAACCAGAAAAAATGTATCAACTTCCACTTAATATAGAATTTAGAAGGAAAAAGCCATGCAACACCATAATTTTTACGTTTTTATTATTGGACCTGTTGCATTTCTAAGGCATGTAATCGTGATTTTTATAACAACATTATGATATTGAAAAATTAAATGATGATTAATTTAATTTGAAACATGAAGAGGATTTGTGTTTTCAAATCTTATCTATCGCAGTAGTTTTAGATACAGATTATCAAAACCGGGAAATGAAAATACCATTCGGATCCGTTCTACAAACATAAAGATAAATGGGAGATCGACTGTAATTTTGCGTACTCTTTAACAAGCGTAATTTAAGATTACACTTATAAACTGGAATCAGGGTGACAAAATTCAGGCTGACAGGGTTCGGGTGAAGTTTCGGGATTACTAAATTCGACCATTCGAGATACCTAGATACGAGATGACGGGATACAAGTTGATCGGATTCGAGAAGACAAGATTCAGGCTGACCGTATTTGGCTTGACGAGATTCTGAATGACGGGATATAGGAAGACGGGATTTAGGCTGACAGGAATCGTGTTGATGAGATTCAGACTGATGGGATTCGGGAAGGGAGCGCAGCCATGCACCACCAATTTTGTGCACCAATAAGCACTGAATCGAACGCCTTGAATCTCTCCGGACCTACACCAATCAGCCGTGCACCACTCGGCTTCGTCCTCCTCCGGCCTTGACCACCACCTGCCGTGCACCACCTGGCCGCGGATCGAATATGACTTCCGGGCATCGTTAAATTACGTAATTTTACGTTCACCGCATCTGAGGTTAGGTTTCAGATAGCATAGTTCGGTTCCAAAATTTATCGTCCTTCGACAAGTGGCCGTTCGACCGAGGGCTGGTTCGGCCCACGGTCTAGATACGGACGGCTTGAAGTGTTGAAGGCTACGTTCCGGAAGGCAGGAATCATGATGGTCCATTACATCCAGGGCAGTGGTGGTCTTCGGCAGGCGACCCATTCGGGAAAACGGGATTCAGGCCGAAATGAATCATTTTGAAAAGATTCGGAAAGACGGAATTCGGGATTCTCAAATCTCGTGTATTATCTATGACTTTCAACGCTGGGTTAAGCTGCTAGCAGATGGCAATCCCCGAAATGTTCAGCATTCTTCATAAATTTACTAAAACAATATCAATTATCATGAATCTTCAAACCCGACACATATTTCACTTCAGGTTAATTGTGGTTAAAAATGACTCCTGCCCTAGGGCACGCCTTATCAGCTTTTGGTAATTTTTTCACCGAAAACAAACAGATAAGAGAACACACTGATAAGGTAACACTCATTAACGCATTTGGTCACTTAACATAACCATATGATGCCGAGTCTGCTATTAAATAAATAAATAGGCAATAAATATTCGAGGTCACCACGTGCATTCTCTGATTTTTTTGCGTTACTTTTTATTTTGTAGTAAGAACTGTTATAATAAGTCCTCTCCAGCATAAGCAGAGATAGAATGCCGTTGTTATGTTATTTGCACAGCTGCACCATTTACATGTAATTTTCAGTCTGCTCCATTTCTATGTAATTTTTAAAACTGCACTATTTCTATGTAATTTGCATCACTGATACATTTCCATGTGATTTGCACAACTGATTCATTTACATGAAATTTGCACAATGGTAGTATTTCTTCATTACG
>NW_025935211.1:17021-52445 GCF_000764305.2 Hyalella azteca | reverse complement strand
GGGGCATCCCCTTGCTTTTGGATGTGCCAACTTTCTCCCTGCTCGTGAAGAGACTGAAGATGACGCCAGCATCGCAGCGCACATTGAATATATGAAGATGGAGGTAAAAAGTAAGATTCCCGACCACCTTGCTATCAACACATCGCTTCAGTGCACGTTCCCCGACAGGCGGCGATGCACCATCAGCAATCCATCATTTCAAGACATGAAGGAGCAGTACCCGTGCTTGTTCGACCCTCATCAGGTGAATTAATTTGAATGGGAAACTGTTACCTTTTTTGCGTCATCATTTTGTTTACGAATGTTTGACAGCATAAGAGATTATGTTTGCTTGAAACTATATAATTAATTGTCAAAAAGTTTTTGCTCATCTATAAAAGGTCACATAACTTTAATTTTATTAATATATAGTATAATAATTATTATATTTGTATATATAATGGAGCTAACTCTTTCATTTATGCCCTGGACTGGATGGAATTCTAATGGCTCTTGTTGTGTTTTACAGTTCTATTTATTGCATGGAACAGAGATATTATGCAAGCCGTTTCTATTAACAGAAGTCCCTCATGTACTAATACCATACTTCTTCCACAGTTAATTCAAGAATTCAACCGAATAACTGGAGTCGATTTGGCGGGCGTGATGACCGTGTCCTTGAAGAAGTACGCTAGCTCCATCATACAGTTAGCTCACAATGATGGAACCCAAATGGAAGGAGATGGTAAGACACTTTTCCATATTGTCGCATTCTACAACTAATGACTAGAAATGAAATTGAAAGTACCCTTACAGGCCTAAAATAGGGTTGCAGCAGGTTTCTACCCAGATAGCGCTCCGTTTACTCACATGGGATGGGTATTTGAAGTGAAAAAGTTTTGTTAACAAATCCGACAAATAATCATAATATTCATTGACTAACAGCCTCCTAGCTTGCCGACAGAGACTATAATGTTATCTGAAGCAGCAAATATTTTTGTGCCCAAAGCATTTTCTGTAAATTATCAACAATTTTACAGAACAAGGGAGACTTTCGTAACTTGCATCATGTATTGACTGCTTTGTTAAAGGTATCGCGCATTTACCTATATATGTTGTTGCAATTACAATTAATATAATTAATAATACTAATTCCCTTCATCCTAAAGTAATTTTTTTAACTTCCTAAACATTTAACGTTATAATTTTCGCATCTTCGATTACCTTGCCTAGCATTTCGTCAGTACCTTGTCAGCTCATAATTAAGACATAATTATCAAAAGAGATTGCGGGATGGTAGGGCAAATAAAAAACCTGGGTGTTTTGTAGCCTTCCTCACGATTAGGCTCATTGCCTATTCAGCTTTCTTCTTTGAAAGTTCATCGCTTAACTTTTTTCAACAGAATATGACTTAGCGGTTTCAGCGTTTAATAATAATAATAATAGCGGTTTCCGCGTTTAGTAGGCCGTAGGCCTGTCGCCGATTCTTGACATCGCAGAACATTCACAGCATTTTGCGGTCTCGAACTCGCAACTCACTGCTACAATTCTGCTGTGCTTAACCGCCCGGCCTCTTTGCCGATTCTGACCAGAAACTGACGCACAGAGCTGGGATCGAACCCGCGCCTCTCTGCGCCAATCTTGGTACTCTGAACTGTTACCACTAGGCCACCCTGCCTGACTTGAACGAGGTGGCTATGTCCTTGCTCCCTAAACTGATGAGGGAGCCACTTCAATCATCTACCTCACTTGCCCTGCCGGTAAGAATCCGTGACGAATAAATGTTTGTGCTTTAAGGCTGGTAGTCAGTATGCAGCAAAGTCTGAGAGCGAGCTTTTCGCGATCATCGTATGAAATCCTTGATCTGCCCAAAGCTCCGCCAGTCGCTACCCTCACCAGCCCCTTTCTAGCTGCAGCTGGAGTAATTACGGCATCTCATTTACGAGTGGAGTAAAGTCCAGCCTAATTTGTGATTAAAGATTTATAATAAATAGATTGTACCAAATCTAATCATTTCAATTTATAGATGGTACCAAATCCCGCTTGTCTGAAAAAAACTATCATATTTATTTTTTTGTGCAGGAATGTGGGAAGGAACCAATGCTGATTCTTAATGAAGCTGATGGAGTGGTCACCGGGCAAGTCATAGCAGAAGACGTGGTTCTGTGCGAGATATGTAGCTACTTTCAGGGGTTATGTGTTCTCTTTGCTGCCTGCTATGCCTTCAATACACATTACAATAAAAAACATCGAAACACCCTGTGCTTCACTGAAAGAGTGTTAATTGGGATGGTTGGATTATGGCCATTGTAAAGAAATTGAATGAAAAGTGTAACTAGTTCAAGTGACCCGAGACTAATGTCAAACACATCGTCTCTATTTTTAGTGACGATAGTTCAATTTGCTGACGTCGTTGCTTTTTTTGCGGCCTAATATTGTTGCAAGGTTTCATTGTCTTATTTCTTGTTTGTTTTATTTTAGGTTTGTCATATTTTGTGTTTGTTTTAATTAATGTTTGTCGTATTTTATGTTTGTCTTATTTTATGTTTGTCTTATTTTCTGTTTGTCTTATTTTCTGTTTGTCTTAATTCATGTTTGTCTTATTTTCTGTTTGTCTTATTTTATGTTTGTCTTATTTTCTTTTTTTCTTATTTTATGTTTGTCTTATTTTCTGTTTGTCTTATTTTCTGTTTGTCTTATTTTCTGTTTGTCTTAATTCTTGTTTTTCTTATTTTATGTTTGTCTTATTTTCTGTTTGTCGTATTTTCTGTTTGTCTTAATTCTTGTTTGTCTTATTTTATGTTTGTCTTATTTTATATTTGTATTCGTTTCTTGAATTTTGACTCCATTGCTATAGTGAAGTTATAGTTTGTTAAGTAGTGGACGCAATTGTATTAAGTAGTGGACGCCTCGCCGGCTGGCTGAGTGGCGTTTTACGCAACTGTGTCAACTCATTTTAGGACAAGCCGGGATAGACACTTCGGTGCGTAGTTTTAACGCAGCGATTTGCTTCAGTGCAGCAGCTGGAACGAGCATGCAGCAGCTGGAACGAGCATGCAGCAGCTGTAACGTGGAAGCAGCAGCTGTAACGCGTCCTCAGAAGCTGTAACGTGGACGAAAAATCTGTAAAGCGCACGCAAAAGCTGTAACGTGCACGTAGCAACTGTAACATGCACTCAGCACCTGTAACGTGCACTCAACAGCTGTAACGTGCACACAGCAGCTGTAACATGCACTCAGCAACTGTAACGTGCACTCAACAGCTGTAACGTGCACACAGCAGCTGTAACGATCACGTAACAGGTGTAACAAATCAACAAGCGCTGCCTTCTCAATCTTGTTTGTCTTATTTCATGTTTGTCTTATTTCATGTTTGTCTTATTTTCTGTTTGTCTTATTTTCTGTTTGTCTTAATTCATGTTTGTCTTATTTCATGTGTGTCTTATTTTATGTTTTTCTTATTTTATGCTTGTCTTAATTCACGTTTGTCTTATTTTATGTTTATTTTATTTCATGTTTGTCTGGTTTCATGTTTGTGTTATTTCAAGTTTGTCTTATTTTATGTTTGCTTTATTTTATGTTTGTATTCGTTTGTTAAATTTTAACGCCATTGTTATAGTGAAGTAATAGTTTGTTAAGTAGTGGATGTAATTATATTAAGTAGTGGACGCATTTATATTAAGTAGTGGACGCAATTATATTACGTAGTGGACGCAATTATATTAAGTAGTGGACGCAATTATATAGCGAACTATTCTAACAAAGCGAATTTATAGCGAACTATTCCAATAAAATGACGTATTTTCTGCAGTGTTTCTTTAACCTATAAACTTTTCATTACATTTGTTGTTCTAATTCGCCAGACTGCAGAGAAACGCCGGTTGGAAGTTTACTGAGGCTTCCTATATTGTGCGCTCATATTAACGCGCTAATAGTAGCTTAAATTCAGCGTTAATAGTAGCTTTAAATAAGCGCTAATAGTAGCTTGAAATGAGCGTTAATAGTAGCTTTAAATAAGCACTAATAGTAGCATGAAATAAGCGCTAATAGCAGCTTGAAATAAGCGCTAATAGTAGCTTGAAATAAGCGCTAATAGTAGCTTGAAATAAGCGCTAATAGTAGCTTGAAATAAGCGCTAAAAGTAGCTTGAAATACGCGCTATGGCTGGCTGAGTGGCGTTTTACGCGCCTGTGCCAACTCATTTTGGGACAAGCCGGGATAGACACTTAGGTGCGTAGTTTTAACGCAGCGATTTGTTTCAGTGTATACATTATCATGGTGAAAGACTTCTTGGTAAATCGTTAAATCGGATTTGGCTAAGATAAAAAAATACCTACAAATAAATTGTCAACATGTAACCTGAAAGTGAGAGGTGGTAACATCGTGCATCAGTGATAAGGAAGCACAAATTGAATTCACAAACATGTTGGACTTCAATGAATTCAACAACACTTTTTGGTAAAATGAGCCCCTCTTGAAATCACATATCCAATAATGGTTTCATGAATTCTCCAGTTAATATTCTTTTCAATGAATTTTAAAGTAAAGAAAATAGTCAAAAAGTTCACCATTTCTTATAAGCGAAAACATTTCGGAGTCCAGCTCCATCGTAAGTTCAAAACCTAGAACACAGGTACAAACAATTAGTAGCCTAAAATTCATATTCAAACAATTCACCTAAACTTGAGGACATTAGAACTAAAATCGAAGATAACAGAAATAAAAATTAACTACATGTTTTATGTACGTCATTATAGAGTCTCACCGATTTGATCGGTTATTCATGCTGTTATCCGCAGTTGGAATTCTGTATGAAAGACGTCTTGTACCTTTATATATATATATATATTACAACGCTAAAATTGAAATTTGGACATGACATAAGTTCATACAGAAAGTATTGTAGATACGGTTACATGCATATTGTAGATATGGTTACAACAGCGGTCATAAGACTGACGAACGAGTCCTTAATTCAATTGTGCAAAATAACATCAGCTGCACAACAGCAACTGACCGAATACAACTTTTGATTGGTATATTGGCCCTATGTAGAAATCATGTGATTTCTACGTGGCCTAGCTGGGCAGAATTTTCACAAAAACCATGGGGCTGCCATATGGCATTTTCACATGTGGCCAATATTGTCATGCCACTTGGGACCAACATGGGCCCTTTTGAAAATTGTTACTAGGGTTGGAGGTCGGACAGGCGCCGCGTTTCGCCAGTTAGCAACGCGTGCCACGAATGCTTCATTTAATCGTTAATGTATAACTTTGGCGGCATTTATTTTCCTGTATGTATTGATAATAACTTCGACTCCTAGGTGTGATGCATGAAAAATTCAATAGGACAATGCGGCATTTAATATTCTGTTATACATCATAACCAACATTACAGTTCCGTAATTTGCCGCAGGACTTCAAACGCTCACGACGATTCGTCGTCGCATCGAGTTCGCCCCCCCGGCGGCAGTTAGGGACTCGTGGTAGCGTAAAGCCTTCACCGATGAGCTGATTTGATCCTAGGGTGCATGTGAAATTTTGGCCATTCATATCTAAACTAACTGAAGTATAGCATCGCTAAGGCTTAAAATATTTAGACTGTTAATGTCCAACCCGAGGAAAATGAAACGCTCTTTATCTGCTGACTGTGTTCACCGCACCCCGAGCCTCGAGTTGCGCAGCAACTGCAGCACAATTATTGGTCAACTTCATTGAGAAATGCGAGCCTGCATCTATGATGGAGATTTTCATCCTTCATTTCTTTTTGCTTTATTTTCATCCTTAAGAACATCATTACTTATTAAGGTTCCCATCATTCATTCATAGTGAGCCTGAATGCATTAGAATCACGTATATATGCTGTTAGAATAGTTCAGTGGATTGAATAGTTTCATCGTCGCCTTCGAGTTCATCGCCAGGCGGGAGTGTGGGGCTCATCGCAGGGCTGAACCTAAACCACCTTCGCTGTGGTGGCGGAAAGCCTACACCAAGGCGCTGATTCGCTCCTTAGGTGCATGTGAAATGTTGTCAATTCTTATACAAGCTAACTGAAGTTTGGCATCGCTAAGGTTTAAGTGATTTAGAAGACAACTGGAACTAGACAGACAATCAACGTCCAACTCGAGGAAGACATGCGCATGAAACGCGCCTGCACTGAAACAAATCGGTGTGTTGGTTGCAGACATCTCAACTAGCTAAAACGCTCAATGTAGATAAACGAATCATTCCGAAACATTCGTTCGCCGTTTTTCTCAACAGTTCGTTCGCCGTCTTCTCTAATTTTCGCTCAGCCAGCCACAGTTGCTGCAGCTATGCGGATGACGTCATGGCAGGATCAATAATGAAAGCCGAAAATATACATACAAGTTCGAATTTAATAGTTAACAAAAATTTATAATAGTATAAATATTCCTAAAAAATGTACAAATTAAATTATTATGTTTTGTGATATAATGCACGTAAAAACACATCCAAAATCATGCTTTATAATTTTCTTCACTTTCAGCATGGCTTTCAGTTTTCTGGGGCATTCTGCGGCTGACACTTGGCGCGAAAGTTGAGAGGAAACCTGTTGTGTAACCTAAATGTCATACGTAAAGTTGGCCAGCTTATGAATAATTTGTATAGGTTATTGTGTTGTGTGAATAATCAGCCCCGAATCTTGAATTTTTTAGTTCGTATCTACTGTATTTTGTACTACAATACATGCCCAAAACTGGCACTTACACCGTTGGGCCGACTTGGGCGTCGTACATGCAGTGCAAGTGCAGTAAACCGTTGGGTAGCCTATACCTAATTGAATAATTCAGAGAATAGACTGAACCGATTAGTTAGGTACTGTCTTACATTCTATTGTGCTACTGTTACAGTATAATATGCGAGATCACAATTTTTGAAGTGATGGATTGGTTGATTTAGCCTTGATTTCATGTGACTTGATGTGACTCATCCACCCACAAAAGGTGGCACCGTGGCTTTGTTGTGGGTGAAATTGAATCATTTTCTTAATATAGGAGTTATCAATTAGGATTTTGTGCCCGGTGAGTAGTTGACATAATTGAGTGTTTATTCAGGTGATTTCATTAATTGGCCAGAGAAAATTTGTTTCATTTATGGTGAATTCTCTGTGGAACAATTATGAATGTATGATGCACCAACTCTAAAACTCTAATGTCATAGAACGTCACCTTGTATAGGCTATTAAGCCTTTTAAGGCTAATCATTAGAATAATACTCAACACTAGCCTGCCACACAGAAATCACTGAGTATCAACAGTATAATTTTTTTGTTTGGTGTTAATATCTCTTTCCACAGACCTACTCCGGACTAACCTGTTAGAGACAATGAACCACTTTTGCTGTTCCTTCTGTAGTTTTTCTTCTAAATTTCACTCTATCTTACTTTATCATTACTCCAAGGATCATGAAAATGAACCCAATTTTAGGCTCAACTGTCAAATAAATGGATGCTTGAACCAGTATTCAAAGGTTAATTCTCTTAGAAGGCATATTGCTAGAGCCCATCCAGAGTTTTGCAGGAAAAAACCACAGCATATTGGGTCTTCTAAACACCCTCAGACAAGCCCTGCGCCTGCAGATCTAAGTGATTTGGAACATTTGAATTCTATCAATGAAGAACAGTCTTCGGAGCAAGATGAGAAAAATTATTTTTCTGAACTCCATAATAACAGAGTTAACCTGCTAAATGCTGAGTCTGTTAGTAACTTCCTAATGGAATTACGAGAAGAGAAAGGTGTCTCATCCAAGAATTGCAATGCAGTGGTAAGAAAATTTGAAGATATAATAGATGGTTGCATTGAAGGCACTGAAGCTGCATTAAATAGGAGCAATATTACTGACCTGGATAAAGCGCACTACCTACTGCACTATGCAAAACAATATAGTTCATTTGGACCACTTATTCACCACAGCACATTGCCTTTTGAACGGAAGCATAGCTACTTCAAAAATATCATGAGAAGAACCAAAAATTTCAAAAGTCCTTGCCAAACTATGGCAATGAAGCACCAATTGATGCAAAGCTTGCATCACAAGGCAGACAACTTCCTTCCTGATGACAGAGCCAAATTTCAAAAGATAGTAAAAACAGAAAAAGTTCCTTTAGAGCTACAAAACTATGTAAATTCTCACATTTCAAGTGATTGTAGTACCTTCTCTTTCTGCTTAAAAGCCCATGTTAATGGCATAAGTTATTCTACTGACCAATCTGTACTAATCTCTGCCAATGATATGGATCATGTTTATGGCAAAATTGCCATAATTACATCAGTTAATGGACAGGTCCTGCTAGTAGTTAAACTATTGAAAACCTTGTATTTCTCCACCCACCATCATGCCTATGTCACAGTTATGACTGATGAAATTTCTGCTGTAAACACAGAAAATCTTAAATCACATGTCCCTATCCCAACTTACCAGTGTTCAAAATTTTTTTTTATTAGGCCATTTTTCTCTGTGACATAGCTTCTTAATTTCCTCTAACATGCATACTTATATTGTAAAATATAAACATATAAACATAAAGATAGCTGTTGAAGAAAAAAAAAATATAATAACTGAAGCAAAAACAAAGCTCCATGGAAAAGTTCCTGTTCCGGAAAATGTAGTGATAATGGTTTTTGATGCTGACTTCAAAGAATACTTCATGATAGACGATCTTCAAGAGGCGCCTGAGAAAGGAATTATCAAGTTTGAGGACAGAGAAGAATTTGATGGAAATGCGTGAGTAAATAAATAATGGACTGCTTTCATTTTTATATTTAATTTAAATTGCCTGAAAATTTTCAAAATTCTTCCAGTGTCATCTATTGTTGCAAGAGGCTTCATGGTGAGAGATGCAATCATGGCATTTTGGGGACGTAAATAATAATAATTAATAATTCAGCGGGAAGTAAATAATAATAATAATAATAATTCATAATAATAATAATTCACAATAATTTATAATAATAATTGGGGACGTGAATAATAATAATGATTCAGCATTGGATTTATTTATGTTGCATATATATTTGCTATTGCCTCATTTACCATGTGTTTTGCAATCTAGACTTAGTTTTGCTAAAACATGTCTTTTGCAATGTAGACCGTGCTCTGCAGACTAATCAATTAATATAGAATGTGGTTTATCCATGAGCTGACCTCTCATGTGTGCCTGAAAGAATATGTCTGGCTTAAAAGAATGAGATAAATATGTTTACATGCCTAATTTCCTCCCAAAAACTTGCATTAACATCAATATTTCATATTCTTACATGAATGTTAACATGAATTCATATTCCAGGAGCTTCTTAACTGCTGGGACCTCAATGCAAACTGCTTCCTCAAAGTGCTGGGATACAATGCAGAAAACTATTGACAATGAAGAATTTCTACAATCTAATGCACCGCATCCACAAGACCATTCCATTGCTGGCACCTTCGAAGACAAAATAGATCTTTATGATCTGGATCAAAATAGATCTTCCAAGACTTATTTGGAAGATGATAGTATCAACTCGGTCAACCCGGTCCATCAACCTGGTTCATCAGATGCAAACTGTGGGCAAGAAAGCATGTCCAGTGGAAGTTCTAATAAATGGCCCACTGTGTTCAAGATTCCAGTCCAGAGATTTCAGCCTACGCTACGCCAGGCTTTAGCAAGTAAACAAATTCTTCTGCCTGGACATCAAAGGATGCTTATCCAGCATTTGTACGAGGCAGTGATTTATTTTACAACGTAAGTAACTATATGAGTTAGTAAAATATTTATTTTGTAAACACCTTCATGTCCCACATTAAAGATTTGCTGCTGGAAACTACAGTATTATTAGTTGAATTCATTTTAAAACAAATTTTCTGTTAATCGCAGCGATATGTTGAAAAACTTTATTACATTATTTTGTCTACTTTATTCTGGTGTAACCAGAGCTGGCAATCCTTTTGTTTCCTATGTAGGGTTTGCCATATTTATGACAACGTATGTTTTTCTAATATTCATGAAACAAACAGGCAAATTAATTTTTTGTTGGATGACGTAATATAGCCAAGAACTACCTATCTAAACTATTCTCAAAGATATTTATTCAATATTACCACCCTTATTTTTTATGACGCCTCCAACTACGCTGGAAAGCTTCACAGGAGACTCGAAGTATTTCTTAATTGAGGGATCAAGTCCCATTCTTGTTTCAATTTAGATTTCAAAATAACCAATTACTCATGAGATGTTCTGTAGACCCTACTCTTTAAAAAAGCCCACACAGCAGAAAAGTCTCTAGGATTCAAATCAGGGCTTTTTAATGGCCTTTCATTTTTGCTATTGTGGTGTTAGGGTTATGAGTTTTGGATAATGTTCGAAACGTGTGATTTGAATATTTCCTTGATGCTTAAGTGACATACTTATTCCAACGTTCAGGTATCCCACACCGTGGCAGTACAAGTCTGTCATTGTGGCTCTGCTGTCAATGTATCCTCACCTTGGCAACGGACTATCTCACGGTGATGCTGAAGTGAGTTTTATTGCTTCATTAATCATAAGCTCACCTACCGTTTGATTTCATCGTGAAGTAACTAGTCTCTTTCGAATCTGCAGTGAGTGTGTATGCATGCAACTGTCTGGATCCTTAGTACATTTTAATTGAATTTTCTTCGAGCGTGCTGCAGTGACATAGAAATTGCTTTTTAAGGCTGGTGGTCAGAATGCAGCAAAGTCTGAGAGCGAGGATTTTGCGCCCATTACGTAAAATTCTAGATCTGTCCGAAGCTCGGCCAGTCGCTACCCTCGAGCTAGTACTCTTTGTAATATGATATCCTAACCAGCCTCCTCTTTCTTGCGGCAACTGGCCGCTTTCAGATGGCTGCAAGCGACCAGATATTAAGATTATTAAGTAAATAAATAGCTGAGTAAGCATGGAAAAATCCATATCGCCATCTCATTTACGGGTGGAGTAAAGTCTATCCTAATTTGTGAAGAAGCGCTTAGGGAAGAGCTGAGTCTGTTCGAACACTATTCAATAATGATGTATATAGGTGAAACGTTATTTTACTAAACTGTTCAAACTTTTCAGACTTACTGGAGGCATAAACTTTCGCACAAGTTCAGAAACATGAGAAGAACAGTGGATAGTAAACTCCCTGAAGTTGAGTGCATGAGGGAGAAAATTAAAATTTGGAAAACTAATAAGAATGCATTGAAAGAGAAAATGGGGCATCCCCTGGCTTTTGGATGTGCCAACTTTCTCCCTGCTCGTGAAGAGACTGAAGATGACGCCAGCATCGCAGCGCACATTGAATATATGAAGATGGAGATAAAAAATAAGATTCCCGACCACCTTGCTATCAACACATCGCTTCAGTGCACGTTCCCCGACAGGCGGCGATACATCATCAGCAATCCCACTTTTCATGACATGAAGGAGCAGTACCCGTGCTTGTTCGACCCTCATCAGGTGAATTAATTTGAATCGGAAATTGTTACCTCTTTCATCATTTTGTTTACAAACGTTTGACACCATAAGAGATTATGTTTGCTTTAAACTACCTATATAAATAATTGTCAAAAAGTTTTTGCTCATCTACAAAATGTCACATAACTTTAATTTTATTAATATATAACATAATAATTACTATATTTGTATATATAATGGGGCTAACTCTTTCATTTATGCCCTGGACTGGATGGAATTCTAATGGCTCTTGTTGTGTTTCACAGTTCTATTTATTGCATGGAACAGAGATATTATGCAAGCCGTTTCTATTATCAGAAGTCCCTCATGTACTAATACCATACTTCTTCCACAGTTAATTCAAGAATTCAACAGAATCAGCGAAGTTGATTTGGCGGGCGTGATGACCGTGTCCTTGAAGAAGTACGCTAGCTCCATCATACAGTTAGCTCACAATGATGGGACGCAAATGGAAGGAGATGGTAAGACACTTTTCCATATTGCCCCATTATACAACTAATGACTTGAAATGAAATTGAAAGTACCCTTACAGGCCTAAAATAGGGTTGCAGCAGGTTTCTACCCAGATAGCGCTCCGTTTACTCACAGGGGATGGGTATTTGAAATGAAAAAGTTTTGTTAACAATTCCAACAAATAATCATAATATTCATTGACTAACAGCCTCCTAGCTTGCCAACAGAGACTATAATGTTATCTGAAGCAGCAAATATTTTTGTGCCCAAAGCATTTTCTGTAAATTATCAACAATTTTACAGAACAAGGACTTTCGTAACTTGCATCATGTATTGACTGCTTTGTTAAAGGTATCGCGCATTTACCTATATATGTTGTTGCAATTGCAATTAATACAATTAATAATACTAATTCCCTACATCCTTTAGTAATTTTTTTCACTTACTAAACATTTAACTTTATAATTTTCGCATCTTCGATTATCTTGCTTAGCATTTCGTCAGTACCTTGTCAGCTCATAATTAAGACATAATTATCAAAAGAGATTGCGGGATGGTAGGGCAAATTAAAAACCTGGGTGTTTTGTAGCTTTCCTCACAATTAGGCTCATTGCCTATTCAGCTTTCTTCTTTGAAAGTTCATCGCTTGACTTTTTTCAACAGAATATGACTCGAACGAGGTGGCTATGTCCTTGCTCCCTAAACTGATGAGGGAGCCACTTCAATCATCTACCTCACTTGCCCTGCCTGTAAGAATCCGTGACGAATAAATGTTGGTGCTTTTAGGCTGGTAGTCAGAATGCAGCAAAGTCTGAGAGCGAGTTTTTCGCGATCATCGTGTGAAATCCTTGATCTGCCCGAAGCTCCGCCAGTCGCTACCTTCACCGGCCCCTTTCTCGCGGTAACTGGAGTAATTACGGCATCTCATTTACGAGTGGAGTAAAGTCCAGCCTAATTTGTGATTAAAGATGTATAATAAATAGATTGTACCAAATCTAATTATTTTAATTCACAGATTGTACCAAATACCGCTTGTCTGAAAAAAAAATTATATATTTTTTTTGTGCAGGAATGTGGGAAGGAGCCAATGCTGATTCTTAATGAAGCTGATGGAGTGGTTACGGGGCAAGTCATAGCAGAAGACGTGGTTCTGTGCGAGATATGTAGCTACTTTCAGGGGTTATGTGTTCTCTTTGCTTCCTGCTATGCCTTCAATACACATTACAATAAAAAACATAGAAACACTCTGTGTTTCATTGAAAGAGTGTTAATTGGGATGGATGGAAAAAAGCTATCTCCTTTTATCATGTCAATTGTAAAGAAATTGAATGAAAAGTGCAACTAATTCAAGTGATCCGAGTCTAATGTCAAACACATCGTCTCTATTTTTAGTGACGATAGTTCAATTTGCTGACATTGTTGCTTTTTTGCGGCCTAATATTGCTACAAGGTTTCTTTGTCTTATTTCTTGTTTGTTATATTTTAGGTTTATCATATTTTATCTTTGTCTTAATTAATGTTTGTCTTATTTCAAGTTTGTCTTATTTTATGTTTGTCTTATTCTATGTTTTTCTTATTTCATGTTTGTCTTATTTTATGTTTGTATTCGTTTCTTGAATTTTGACTCCATTGCTATAGTGAAGTTATAGTTTGTTAAGCAGTGGACGCAATTATATTAAGCAGTGGACGCAATTATATTAAGCAGTGGGCGCAATTATATTAAGCAGTGGACGCAATTATATTAAGCAGTGGATTCAATTATATTAAGCAGTGGATTCAATTATATTAAGCAGTGGATGCAATTATATTAAGCAGTGGACGCAATTATATTAAGCAGTGGGCGCAATTATATTAAGCAGTGGACGCAATTATATTAAGCAGTGGACGCAATTAAGTTTTATGTTTTTCTGTTTGTCTTATTTTACGTTTGTCTTATTTTCTATTTGTCTTATTTTCTGTTTGTCTTCATTCATGTTTGTCTTATTTTATGTTTGCCTTGTTTTATGATATTCTGTTCGTTTTATTTTACGCGTTTGTCTCATTTCATGTTTGTCTTACTTTCTGTTTGTCCTAATTCGTGTTTGTCTTATTTTATGATTATCTTATTTCATGTTTGTCTTATTTTATGTTTGTCTTATTTCATGTTTGTCTTATTTTATGATTATCTTATTTCATGTTTGTCTTATTTTATGTTTGTCTTATTTCATGTTTGTCTTATTTTACGATTATCTTATTTCATGTTTGTCTTATTTTATGTTTGTCTTATTTCATGTTTGTCTTATTTTACGTTTCTCTTATTTTACGTTTGTCTTATTTCATGTTTGTCTTATTTCATGTTTGTCTTATTTCATGTTTGTCATATTTCATGTTTGTCTTATTTCATGTTTGTCTTATTTCTTTTTTGTCTTATATCATTTTTGTCTTACTTCATTTTTGTCTTATTTCATGTTTGTCTTATTTTACGTTTGTCTTATTTCATGTTTGTCATATTTCATGTTTGTCATATTTCATGTTTGTCTTATTTCTTTTTTGTCTTATATCATTTTTGTTTTACTTCATTTTTGTCTTATTTCATGTTTGTCTTATTTTACGTTTGTCTTATTTCATGTTTGTCTTATTTCATGTTTGTCATATTTCATGTTTGTCATATTTCATGTTTGTCTTATTTCATGTTTGTCTTATTTCTTTTTTGTCTTATATCATTTTTGTCTTACTTCATTTTTGTCTTATTTCATGTTTGTCATTTTTTATGTTTGTTTTATTTTATATTTGTATTCGTTTGTTAAATATTGACGCTATTCTTATAGTGAAGTGTGAGTTTGTTAAGTAGTGGATGCAATTGTATTAAGTAGTGGACGCAATTATATAGCGAACTATTCTAATAAAATGACGTATTTCCTGCGGCATTTTTCTTAACCTATAAGCTTTTCATTATATTTGTTCTTATAATTCACCAGTCTGCAGATAAACGCCGGTTGGAAGTTAACTGATTCTTATATTGTGCGCTCATATTAACGAGCTAATAGTAGCTAAAATTCAGCGTTAATAGTAGCTTCAAATAAGCGCTGAAAGAAGCTTTAAATAAGCGCTGAAAGTAGCCTCGCCGGCTGGCTGAGTGGCGTTTTACGCGCCTGTGCCAACTCATTTTAGGACAAGCCGGGATAGACACTTTGGTGCGTAGTTTTAACGCAGCGATTTGTTTCAGTGTGATCAGCCGAAGATGATCACCGCACTACAGCGCATGCATTCACCCCGAACCTCGTAGTGCCCAGCTGAGAGCAACTCCAGCTCAATTGAACATTTTTGGGGGAAATACGTCTAAGAATTTTTAAATATAGACGATTATAATTCGTTGCATTTTCGATAATGGCTATGAACCATTTTAAGAGTCTGGGAAATATTTTACACATTGTTGTTTTACAAAAGCTCAGGAAAATTCATCAGGTAATGATGTTCACAATGATTGCTGAACCAGCCTTCCTCGCGCTTCGACACTTCTAACATCATTTACCTATTAGCCAGTTAGGCTACAAAAATTAAATGCATTACAAAATACATCATTTTTTTCTACTGTGCGTAATTCGAGCTCTGATGGATAACGCTTGACTGAACAAATAGTAAAATCGAAGAAGTTCAACATAAACTGAACTATTCCCGTTACTCTGATGAAGATCAATGACTATATGACACAAAAAATCAGATTATGACAGCGAATCTACATCACCAACAATAGTTTACTGGTATAACTTTATTATTTACATTTGGAACATGTAGCAAATTTCCAAATTATTTTAGAGTAATTTTCTCAAACAAATTTTTTTTTCAGATCCAACACCTGCAAGGAAATTCCCGTGCCACGATTCAGATTAAATAAAAATGTAGTGAATTATAGTTTGAAGATCGCATGTTTCGAGTAATTGATCCAATAACGTTCCAGAGTTCCAATAACGATCCAATAGGCGCATTTCTAAAAAAATATAGCTCAGTACTCACTGCAGTGAGTGACAGAGAGCGCATTTTCTCGTCGACGAAAATTTGAGGTCACGGACGGACGGACAGACGGATGGAAAGACAGACAGACGGATATGGCGAGCGCAATAGTGCATTTTTTCCATAAATGAGAAAATGCGCTAAAAATGTTCCCTGTTTAATGAAATGAGTTTTTCTTCTAAAAATGTATTAATGTTATTCAGTTATTGTTATTATTATTCAGAGCACCTCAAACTGTTTTTTTTTGTGGACATTATCATTACCTTTCCAGAGTGTCTCCCCTATTTGTACAATTACAAATGGGAAGCGCTGGCTCAGCCACAGCCTCCAGAGTCCTGACTGAGCCACGCGTGCAGCCCTCGCAAGAAAGTAGTCTCCCTTGCAATCGAGATTTTCTTTCCTCCTTAGCTTTTGCCGACCGAGGCCTCGCGCTATTCGTTGCAGATGAGGCCATATCGTCGCTAGACTGCTTGGACGCGAGGTAAAGTCGGCAACAACGGCCTAGATTTGCGCGTTTGCGAACGTCTCTGCGGCGAACGGCCGCAATGACTGCGAGAATTTCGAACTGGGTAACAGGTCAGGAATGGTGCGTCATTTCTTGGCTCCCCTTCAGTCGTCATCAGTGATAACATGTCTGCTCATGAGATAAGTATATAGCTTTGTCCAAAGCTTCGCGCACATGTAGATTTTGTACAATAACAATACAAGAAACGCAGACTAAATTTAACCCTGATGATCCGGTTCTGAGAACTCCTGAAACCTACAATGAACAAGTCAGCATTGTGAAAAACAATCCTGCCCTTAGTGTTGCATATGGTCTAAAACAAGACAGTGCACTCAATGAGCTTAATTACTTCCATGTGTGCTGGAAATGACCATCCGACATTGCTCATGACATCTTTGAGGGCTTTGGTCTGGAGTATATCAAAGTGACCATTGATCACTGCTTGAAATTTAACTACTTTAATATAGATTACCTTAACACCAAAATAAGTAGCTTTCCATACAAAGGTTCTGATAGGACAAATAGGACAGTAAATCTGAAATCTAAGAGAATAAAGAAGGTTTCAGTTAAACAGAATGCTATATGCAGGAACTGTGCCTTCTGAGGATTTTACCTTTGCTAGTTGGTCACAGGATTCCTGAAAGTGACAATAACTGGAAACTATACACAGATTTCTTGGACATTCTGGATCTAGTTATGGCTCCTAGCTTGAGCAAGGGGCACATACAAGTTCTCTCGAAGATCACAATCCAATTCCTTACTATTATGTCATGTATGAATTCGTAAGTGTCAAGCCAAAAGCTCACTACCTATTGCACTATACAAAACAATATAGTTCATTTGGAGACATTATTCACCACAGCATATTGCCTTTTGAAGATAAGCATTGCTACTTCAAAAATATCATGAGAAGAACTGAAAATTTCAAAAGTCTTTGCCAAACTATGGTAATGAAACACCAATTGATGCAAAGCTTGCATCACAAGGCAGACAACTTCCTTCCTGATGACAGAGCCAATTTCGAAAGATAGTAAAAACTGAACAAGTTCCTATACAGTTACAAAACTATGTAAATTCTCACATTTCAATTGAGTGTAGTACCTCCTATTTCTGCTTAAGAGCCTATGTTAATGGCATGAGTTATTCTATGTACTGATCATTCTGTACTTATCTCTGCCAATGATATGGATTAAGTTTATGGCAAAATTGCCGTAATTACATCAGTTAATGGACGGGTTTTGCTAGTAGTTAAACTGTTGAAAACCTTGTATTTTTCCACCCACCATCATGCCTATGTCACAGTTATGACTGATGAAATTTCTGCTGTAAACAGAGAAAATCTTAAATTACATGTCCCTATCCCAACTTATATATACAAGTGCTCTAAATTACTTTTGATTAGGCAATTTTTCTCTGTGACATAGCTACTTAACCTCCTCTAACATACATACTTATATAGTAAAATATAAACATATCAGCATAAAAATATCTGTTGAAGAAAAATTGAAATTATAAATGTATCAAAACTCAAGCTAACGGGAAAAGTTTCTGTTCCGGAAACTTTTGTGATAATAGTTTTTGATGAAGAATTCAAAGAATACATCATCATTGCTGACTTGCAAGAAGCCCCTAATAGAGGAATCATCAAATTGGAGGACAAAGATGAATTTGATGGAAATGAGTGAGTGAAAAATGGCTGCTTTCATATTTATATTTAATTTAAATTGCCTGAAAATTTTGATAATTCTTCTAGTATCATCTATTGCTGCGAGAGGCTGTCATGGCGAAAGATGCAGTTTATTCATGAGCTGACCTCTCATGTGTGCCTGAAAGAATATGTTGGCTTACAAAAATGAGATAAAAATGTTTACATGCCTAATTTCCTGCCAAAAACTTGCATTAATATGAATATCTCATACACTCATATGAATGTTAACATGGATTCATATTCCAGGAGCTTCTTAACTGCTGGAACCTCAATGCAAACTGAATCCTCAAAGTGCTGGGATTCACTGCAAAAATCTGGTATTGCCAATAAAGACTTTCTACAATCTAATGCACCGCATCCTGAAGACCATTCCAATGCTGGGATCTTCGAAGACAATATAAATCTTTATGATCTTTTTACATCCAAGACTTGTTTGGAAGATGATAGTATTAACTCTGTCAACCCGGTCCATCAACCTGGTCCATCAAAGACTCACTGTGGGCAAGAAAGCGAGTCCAGTGGAAGTTCTAATACAAAGCATCGGCCCACTGTGTTCAAGATTGCACACCAGAGATTTCAGCCTATGCTACGCCAAGCTTTAGAAAGTAAACAACCTCTTCTGGCTGCACATCAAATAATTCTTGTTCAGCATTTGTAGGAGGCAGTGACTTATTTTACAACGTAAGTAACTTTATGAATTAGTAAAATATTTCTTTTGTGAACACCTTCATGTCCCACATTAAATATTTGCTGCTGGAAACTACAGTATTATTAGTTCAATTCGTTTTAAAATGAATTTTCTGCTCATCGCAGCGATATGTTAGAACACTTTATTAAATTATTTTGTCTACTTTATTCTGGTGTAACCAGAGCTGGCCATTCATTCGCCTCCTATGTAGGGTTCGCCATATTTATGGAAACATATGTTTTTCTAATATCTCAATGAAACAAACAGGTGAAATAATTTTTTTGTTGGACGAGTTTCTAGCCAAAAACTACCTGTATAACCAATTCTCAAAGATATTTATTCAAAATGATTACCCTTATTTTTTATGACGCCTTCCACTACGCTGGAAAGCTCCACAGGAGTCTCTCAGCATTTCTTAAGGGATCAAGTCCCATTCTTGTTTCAATTTTGACTTCAAACTATACAAAGAATCATGAGATGTTTTGCAGACCCAACTCTTTAAAATAGCCACACAGAAAAGTCTATAGGATTCAAATCAGGGCTTCTTGAGAGCCATTTCTTTTTGCTAATTAACGCTGGGATGCGGTTTTTGAGTCATGTTTTGTGGTGTTTGGGTCATGCGTTTTGGGTAATGTTTGAACAGTGTGATTTGAATATTTCCTTGCAGCTTGAGTGACATACATATTCCAACGTGCAGGTATCCCACACAGTGGCAGTACAAGTCTGTCATTGTGGCTCTGCTGTCAATGTATCCTCACCTTGGTAACGGACTATCTCACGGTGATGCTGAAGTGACTTGTATTGCATCATAAATTATAAGCTTGCCTACTGTTTGACTTTATTTTGAAGTAACTAGTCTCTTTTGGAACTGCAGTGAGTGTGTATGCATGCAACTGTCTGGATCCTAAGTATTCGATCGTGCACCAGTGATCCAATTTGTTCGATCGTGCTGCAGTGATATAGCAATTGCTTTTTAAAACTGCATTGGTTGAATTAATTTAGGTGGAAGTTTCGCACACCATTCAATAATGATTTATTTAGGAGGAACTTTATTTTACTAAACTGTTCGAACTTTTCAGACTTACTGGAAACAAACTTTCACACAACTCAGAAACATGAGAAGAACGGTGGATAGTAAACTCCCTGAAGTTGAGTGCATGAGGGAGGAAATCAAAATGTTAAAACTAATAAGACTTCATTGAAACAGAAAATGATACATACCCTTGCTTTTGGATGTGCTAACTTCCCTTGAATATTTTCTGTAAATTATCAACAATTTTACAGGACAGTGGAAACTTTCGTAACTTGTATCATGTATTGATTGCTTTTTTCAAGGTATCGTGCATTTAACTACGGTATAATTGTTGTCCTCATAACATTTAATAATACTAATTCCCTACATCCTAAAGTAATTTTTTTCACTTTTTAGAAAATTTTTTATTATAATTTTCGCATCTTCGTTCATCTTGCCCTAGCATTAATCAGTACCTTGACAGCTCATAATTAAGACAATTCATCAACCATTCAAACATATTTTAAATAATAATTGTAATTTATTTGAAACTATTTGGTGATTGGCTTGAACGATGTGGCTGAAACTAATTTTAAACTAAACCATAAATTATCAAAAGAGCTCGCGGGATGGTTGGGCAAATAAAAAACTGGTGTTTTGCAGCCTTCCTCACAATTATGCTCAATGCCTATTCAGCTTTCTCCATTGAAAGTTCATTGCTTGACTTTTTTCAACCGAATATGACTTGAACGAGGTTGCTATGTCCTTGCTCTCTAAACTAATGAGGGAGCCACTTCAATTATCTACCTCACTTGCCCTGCCGGTAAGAATCCTTGACGAATAAATGTTGGTGCTTTAGGGCTGGTAGTCAGAATGCAGCGAAGTCTGAGAGCGAGTTTTTTACGACCATCATGTAAAATCCTTTATCTGCCCGAAGCTCGGCAAGTCGCTACCCTCGAGCTTGTAGTCTTTGTAATATGATATCCTAGCCAGCCCCTTTCTCGCGGCGACTGGTACCGCTTTCAGGTGGCCGGGGAATGGCCAGCGGTCGGCTAAAACTAAATGGACTAGGCCGACCACTGGCCACGTATTATTCCTCGCCCCTCGTTGTGTTCGCCTTCACAATTCCGCCCGTCGTGAACTGACATTTCAGTAATTTACGACGTCTCTTTCCCCTCATACCTTCCACAACGCCTGCATTTGAACAGTTAGTTTGCGGGATTTTCCCTCCGCGCATCAGCATGCTCGATCATAACTATTTTGTGGCAGATAATATCTACAACAAGGAGGCTGATCAAGGAAGGCCGAACATACCATTCAATGGAGAATAGAAATTACAACTCATTTATATCTCTAAAAAAGTGTATAAGTCGCAGACTTGATAAACAATAATATTCAAAGTTTCTTGAAATTTCATCTCATTATAACTTCTTTCACATTAAGTTTACATATTTTTTGTTCCTGGGCACCGTTTATAAATAAATAGCTGGATAAACATGGAAAAATCCAAATCGGCATCTCATTTACGAGTGGAGTAAAGTGTAGCCTAATTTGTGAAGAAACTCGTAGGGAATAGTCGAGCCTGTTCGAAGCCTCGCGGTTCTCAATCAGAGCCTTAAGGGGCCTAACTTACTATTTTCGACATTGAGGAGAGTCAACTTTCTCGATTATGAAGTGCTGTTTAAACTTAGAGCATTGTAGAATGTCAATTAATACATTGTACTAAATACGCTTGTCTGAAAAAAAGTTATCATATATGTATATTTTTGGTGCAGGAATGTGGTGAAGGAGCCAAAGCTCATTCTCAATGAAGTTGATGGATTGGTCGCGGGGCAAGTCATAGCAGAAGATGTGCTACTGTGTGAGATATGTAGCTACCATCAGGGGTTATGTGTTCTCTTTGCTTCCTGCTTTGCCTTCAATACACATTACAGAAAAATACTCTAAGTTTTATTCGAAAAGTTTTAACTGTGTTGGATGGGAAAAAGCTATCTCCTTTCATTATGACAATTTAAAAAAAATTGAAAGATAAGTGTCACTAGCTTCAAGTGTCCTGAGACTAATGCCAAAAACATTGTCTCAATTTTCAGTGGCGATAGTTCATAATTTGTCGACGTAGTTATTTTTTTGCAGTCTAATATTGCTGCTAAGTTTCTTTGTCTTATTTTATGTTTTTCTTTTTTTATTTTTGTCTTATTTTATGTTTGTCTTATTCCAAGTTTGTCTTATTTTATGTTTGTCTTATTTCATGTTTGTTAAATATTGGACGCAATTCTCATATCCAAGTATTACTTTGTTAAATATTGAACGCAATTCTTATAATGAAGTATTAGTTTGTTAAATATTGGACGCAATCCTTATAACGAAGTATTAGTTTGTTAAATATTGGACGCATTCCTTATAATGAAATATTCGTTTGTTATATATTGGACGAAATTTTAAAAATGAAGTATAGTTTCTTAAATGTTGGACGCAATTCTTATAATGAAGTATTCGTTTGTTAAATATTGGACGCGATTCTTATAATGAAGTATTCGTTTGTTAGATATTGGACGCAATTCTTATAATGAAGTATTAGTTTGTTATATATTGGACACAATTCTTATAAAGAAGTATTCGTTTGTAAAATTTTGGACCCAATTCTTGTAATGAAGTATTAATTTGCTAAATATTGGACGCAATTCTTATAATGAAGTATTTGTTTGGTAAATATTGGACGCAATTCTTATATTGAAGTGTTCGTTTGTTAAATACTGGATGCAATTCTTACATTGAAGTATTCTTTTGTTAAATATATGACGTAATTTTTATAATGAAGTGTTCATTTGTTGAATAGTGGAAGCAATTCTTATATTGAAGTATTCCAATAAGAAGACGTCTTTCCTGCAGGGTTTTTTCTTAACCTATACGCTTTTCATTATATTTGTTGTTCTAATTCACCATACTGCAGAGAAGCGCCGGTTGAAAGTTTACTGAGGCTTCCTATATTGAGCGCTTATACTTACGCGCTAATAGTAGCTTGAATTACGCGCTAATAGTAGCTTGAAATAAGCGCTAATAGTAGATTGAAATACGCGTTCCGGCTGGCTGAGTGGCGTTTTACGCGCCTGTGCCAACTCATTTTGGGACAAGCCGGGATAGATATTTTGATGGGTAGATTTAACGCAGCGATTTGTTTCAGTGCATGGAATTTCTGATTTTTATTCTTATACTCAAAATTTTGTAAAAAATCAAGTCGGGAGTTTATGCTCACAAGACTTGTTGTTCTAGGGTAGAAGTTGAATTTTGACCTCAAGTTGAATTTTTACGTATTCAACGTTTTCGAGTATTCATATTGCCAGTGTCGTCATTATCAGTGAACGACTATTAATCTTGTAGGTGCATTTCGGCGTCCAACATATACAGTTCTGCCTCGATTACATTCGAGGACTTTTTGAAACATGGCCTCCGAGGCAGCTTATGCCATCAGAGCGACCTACATCTCATGTCATCAGAGCAGCATGCAGTTTATGCCATCAGAGCGACTTACATCTCATGCCATCAGAGCTGCATGCAGCTCATGCAGGAAATGCAACACTTAGTAGGAGGGTAATACAACAGTAAAGAGGGTAAATGCAGCAGTAAGTAGGAGGGTAAATATAATAGTAAAGAGGGTAAATGAAACAATTGCTAGGAGGGTTAATACGATAGTAAGGAGGGCAAATACTGAACAATAGTGAGTTGGAAGGGAAATACAATTGTAAATCGGAGGGTAAATACAAATGCTTTGCCCCCTTTAAAAATTTTTTTCCTGTCAGCCGCTGGCTCAAGGACGCCCCAAGCTCGCCTAGCGGTATAAGTTAGCGGCTCTATGTCAGCTTTAGGTTCTGGTTGTACGAAGGAAATAAGCCCCTTATTAGGTTCTGGTCTATTCCTTGACAACCGTGGGGGTGACTGCGGGGCGCCCGTATTTGGTCCCTGATACTTTCGGGACAGACACGGCCTAGTCTGAAAAATGCGTCAAAAATTGCCCCCACTCTTCCCCCTCCTATGGGGGGGAAGGGAGTGGGCATTTGAATCGCTGTTTGCTATATGTATGAGCAGACTAAACATGTATCAACGCGGCAAAATGAAGCAAGTGGCAAGTAAAAAATACCCATACCCTTCCCCCTTTATGAGGGGAAGGGAGGGAGCATTTGAATCGCTGTAATATATATATATATATAAACAAATTTCGAACAATAGCCGGACAGTATTGGTAACATTACCGGACATGGGTTAGAAATCCGGACAAAATCAAATCCGGTTATGTACCTTACAATTAGTTTGTACTTTAAAACCGGTCACGAAAAAAAATGAACTACACTACCGGACATTCTAAAAAACGCTAACCTCGTTAGGTCAGGGTTAGGTGTGTATAAACCCTTTACATTTCTTGACACCTTTCTACTAAGGTTAGGTCCAGCCAGGTTAGGTTTTTTTTAATTTTTTCACAATTTTACTTAGGTCATTGGGTCAAAAATAATCATAGTCCGGTAAAGTGCAATTAATATATACGTATCACTGTGATTCTGTAATCAATCAAGAATCATGACTCTCGTGCTCATACTGCACTATGCATGCACTTTTGTTAAATGTTAACAATTAGATTGGGGTTATTTCATCACGAGGCAATCTCGCGGTTCCAAAAATGGCGGGAAAGTTATAGTCGCGCCGCTCTAAAGGTAATCTATATAATCTACGCCAACGTACGGCGGGGGGAAGTTCAAACTTCATAGGCGTAACCTAGTGCAGTAAATTATGCAGTAAATTATGTTAACAGAATTAAATAATTATGTAAAATAAAAACCGTAGAGTATATGGACTAAGTTTTGTCATCGATGTCGTTTGAACAACCGAATATAGTTTGTATTATTTAATTTGTTCAAAAAGTAGCGAGATGGCTTGATGACTTCGTCGCGATGAGTCATGCCCAGCATGCGCAACCGCCATTGAGTAAAACGATCATAATTCACCGATGGAATTATGTGAACCGCACCACAATATGATAATATGATACAATTGTGAACCTCACCTGAAATATTGAAATTTTTAAACCTTGTTTGAATAACCGAAGGTACATTATTCAATGCCTGTCATCATAATATCAAGCATTTTCATTCCAAAATCATCGTGACCTAAAGATTTAATAAAATTGTAATAATAAAGTTTGTAGGTACTTAATAACCGAACATTCATCTGTTGCTTTTTTGCTAATTAACAGCTTACATTTTAGTTATGAATGTTAAGATACGAATTTTAAATTTATCTCTTGGAGCTACGAGTAGTATTTATTAGTATTTATCAATTATTAGTATTTATTAGGGTAAGCACAGTTAAAGTCAGCATGAGGGTATTTACAATAGTTAGTATAGGGGTAAATACAGTAAATACAATAGTAAATAGGAGGGTAAATTCAATAGGAAGTTGGACGGCAAACACAATAGCACGAATAGGAGATAAATACACTAGCAAGTTGGAGGGTAAATACAATAGTAAATATAATTGAAGTAATACACGAGTGACTCAACGTAACCATTATAATGTATCGAGCAGCAACAACTTACGGCTCCAGAGGACGTCGCGGCTTCACGGTAACGTCGAAAGGACGTTGTGGCTGCACGGTAACGTCCAAAGGACGTTGTGGCTGCACAGCAACATCCAGAGGACGTCGCGGCTTCACGGCAACGTCCAAAGGACGTTGTGGCTGCACGGCAACGTCCAATGGACGTCGCGGCTTCACGGCTACATACAAAGGACGTTGCAGCTGCACGGCGACGTCCAAAGGACGTCGCGGCTTCACGGCAACGTCCAAAGGACGTTGTGGCTGCAAAACGACGTCCAAAGGACGTCGCGACTTCACGGCTACGTCCAACGTACGTTGCAGCTGCACGCCGACGGCCAAAGTACGTCGCGGCTGCACGGCGACATCCAAAGGACATCGCGGTTTCACAGCTACGTCTATAGTACGTCGCGGCTGCACAGCGACATCCGATGGACGTCGCGGCTGCACGGCGACGGCCAAAGTACGTTGCGGCTGCACGGCGACGGCCAAAGGACGTAGCGGTTTCACAGCTATGTCCAAAGTACGTCGCGGCTGCAAGGCGACATCCAATGTGCGGCTGCACGGCTACGTCCAAAGGACGCTGCGGCTGCACGGCTACGTCCAGAGGACGTCGCGGCTGCCCGAGACGTCGCAGTCGTTCAAGAAGTCGCGCCAAGCCAGGCTCCTCCATCTCCCGGGCGTCGGCAGGCACTCCTGGTGGGCGCTTGTCGCGACCATCGCTCCTGCGACACAACGCGGACAACTTCAAGCAGCGCCACCAGAACACATTAATAATAATCAGTGCACATCATCATCATCGCAGGTTCAGTCTTATCAATAACATTTCAATATTACCATAAGAAATTTCACTAGGAAGTGTGGTGGCCATGTGCTGAATTCACCTGGATCATCGTCTCCGTTAATATCGATTTCAGCGTATCATTGAATTCAATATTCATCAGAACAACGCGGCGGTTGTATTAAAAGCGGTTAAAATAAGCGAAGCTCGCCTACGTTACGCACTGGTATCTGTGATACACTCAGCTGAGAACAGACACCGCAGTTATCCAAAGGAACCTCGAATATCGCGAAAAATAGGCAAGCAATTTCGTTAATTTTGATCGATAAATTTACAATAATTTTGCCCAAATTTAATAAAAAATTTCACTATATTATAGCCCTGGTCAAGCCATGAGTGACGTTAACTAACACCACTCATTAAAATAATTTAAAGAGTTTAAAATAAATTGCACAATCACGATAGTTTAATATAAATTAGAAACATCCTTCAATTCCTCCTACTCCCCCTCCCTCGCGCTCCATCCCAATTAATCTAAAATCACGAGACCCTCACTCAGCGATAAAATAGACGTCGGCCCACTATCAAACCCTGCGAAGTGCGACCTGCTGCACGGCGGGCAATAAAACTACAAAGTACTCAGTAGAGGCACTCTATTGAAGTCGACTTATGAAAGTTACATTTGGAGTCGAGTTACAGTCGACTCTATCGAGTTACAGTGGACTCCATCGAGTTACAGTCGACTCTATCGAGTTACAGTCGACTCCATCGAGTTACAGTCGACTCTATCGAGTTACAGTCGACTCTATCGAGTTACAGTCGACTCCATCGAGTTACAGTCGACTCCATCGAGTTATAGTCGACTCCATCGAGTTACAGTCGACTCCATCGAGTTACAGTCAACTCCATCGAGTTACAGTCGACTGCATCGAGTTGCAGTTGACTCCATTGAGTCACAGTCGGCAGCATCGACCCTATCGAGTTACAGTAGGAAGTATGGACTTTATTGGAAAACAACGCAGCAGTTCTGGCGGTAAACGGCCGAAGCATAGGCGAGTTGTTTAAATTGGGATGACGACGACGCACGGGCGACGAACGCCTAGAGGGCATTTCATCAGCAGGCAGTGGAACCACCTGTGGACAGGAGAATCTACAAATAACCGCGCGGAGAATCTACAATAGACATATTGAGACATTCGGCAAATAAATCATCGATGTCTTGGCTGGAAAAGGAGAGCGAAAAAAATGTGAAGACTCTTTTGACAGAATGAATTAAAAAAAAAACAGGATTAGCAGTACGCAGTGAACGAGCTAACCAGCCATATCACTTTACTCTAAACTTCAAATCGATGGTTGTAAGTTCCTGCTCAAACCGCGCAGTTGAGCGCGTCGCAGATGATGGCCATCAAGGCCACGGGCACGAACGTCGATTTTCCGACTGATGTGGTCCAGGCGAATTTTCCTCCGACATGAATCAGTGACGCCTCCTTCCCTTGCAAATAAGGCGTGCGTGTTGTATCAACGATTATAGACTGGAACTTACGTGAGGCACGTGTATTGTGTCCACGACACGAGACTGGAAATTACGTGAGGCGTGCGCGTTGTGTCCAAGACTCGAGACTGGAAATTACGTGGGGCATGCGTGTTGTGTCGACACGAAACTGGAACTTACGTTAGGCAGGCGTGTTGTATCCACGATTCGAGACTGGAACTTACGCGAGGCATGCGCGTTGAATCCACGATAAGAGACTCGGAAATGAATCAGCGACGACTCATTCCCCAGCAGATGAGGCCTGCGTGTTGTATCCACGATACGAGACTGGAACTTACGTGAGGCATGCGTGTGGTATCCACAATACGAAATTGGAACTTACGTGAGATATGCGTGTTGTATCCACGTTACAAGTCTGGAACTTACTTAACTACCTATTACGACATCGTGATCGCGGTGAAAAGAGGTTTAGAATGAAAATTAAAGCAACATCTTTCATGAAACGTCCTACTGACGTTACAATGCAATATTGAAGCAATGTTGCCACTACGACGTTGCTGCAACGTTGAATTCTCTGGTTGAATTGACGTTGAAACAACTTCCTATTACGACGTTTAGATCGCGGTAAAAAGAGGTTTAAAAGGAAAATTGAAGCAACGTCTCTCATGAAACGTCGTACTGACGTTACAATGCAACGTTGAATCAATGTTACTACTGCGACGTTGCTGCAACGTTGAATTTTCTGGTTGAATAAACGTTGAAGAACCGACCTTTTTTTCGACCGTAGCAGGATTCGAACCCGGGATCGCTGGCGACCGCGCGACGACTTAGCAACCCTGACCACGGTAGCACGCGAGCGTGAGCAATAAAAATGAACTAAAGAATTCTTCTACTCTTTTAAAATTAAAATGCATTCTCTGGTCATTAATCACACTCTTATATATATGAATATCATTCAATGTTGGTGTGATAACATTAGTTCCATGCTGGTAAATAGCTAAACATTCAACGTACCGTTTTCGACCATTTTTTTCAACGTTGAAATAAGGTTGTTTTACGTCCTTTCTAGTTTTGGTCAGATTTCGATGTTAATCGGACGTCTAATTTTGGTTGTTCAGCACTTCAACCTGAAATCAACATTGATTAAACGTTTAAAAACAAATAAACATTCAACGTACTAATATCGACGTCATTTTAACGCTGAAATAAGGTTGTTTTGCGTCCCTTCTAGTTTTGGTCAGATTTCGACGTTGATTGGACGTTTAATTTTTGTTGTTCAGCATTTCAACCTGAAATCAACATTGATTCAACGTTTAAAAACAAATAAACATTCAACGTACTAATATCGACGTTATTTCAACGTTGAAATAAAGTTGTTTTACGTCCCTTCTAGTGTTGGTCAGATTTCGACGTTGATATGACGTTTATATTTGGTTGTTCAACATTTCAATCTGAAATCAACCAATAATCAACGTTGTTTCACCGTCAGATGCCTGATAGGCTGTCTCTGCTAGAAATCGAAAAATTTATATGAACTCATTTTTTAACTGTGCACCCGGCGCTTCTAATGCAGCTAACGATGCAGCTAACGATATCATGTGTTAAGATGAGACTTGTGAATAATCTTGTATCAGTTTTGTCTGTGCTATACTGTCAAATAATTAGTGTTATCAATCTCCTCTGTGTTAGCATGTCCCTTCTTCTGGTAAACCGGGTACTGTAAATAAATTCTAAACCTTTTTGCGGGCTTCAACAGATCACTCTTGCCTATTAACCCGAATAAATAGGAAAAAAATACCAACACGGAAGTAAAATTAGAGTACATGTGAAGAAGAAAAAGAGCATCATCAAATTATTCAAACATGCATGGTTCTTAATAACACCTGCAGATTTTTGAATGTATATACATGGTTTTTACCTGGAGATGCGGTGGATAAATACAAGAAGAATGACTGTGAAGAAAATGAGGATGCAAAACTTAACCACCTCATTCTTTTCCTCAACCACCATCATAGCAGTCCACCGCGCCCATGTCCACCGGGCGCCGACGCCCATGTCCATCTCAGTGTGGCGACCTGCAAGGAAATTAAATAAATCTGCAAGCTGCTGGATACGAGGAAAAATCACCCACCGCACCTAACATAGGAGTGGCGGATAGCTCAACGCAAAATGTCGTGCGCCACGTTCCAGAGAGTTTTCCAGGAGGACACCGTCGCAGGTGAAGATAAATACACGTCACATAAATATATCAGGTTTATTGGCTCCGTGAACACACTTCTGATATCTTCATTCAGCTACGTGAAGCACTCGGTTAGCATTCCGCGAGGACAATCTCTGGACCATTTAACTCATTGCACACAACGCCGAATTGCTGCAGGAACTTCCGTGAGGCATGCGTGTTTTATCCACGATACAAGACTGGAACTAACGCAAGGCATGCGTGTTGTATCCACGATACGAAACTGGAATTTAGGTGAGGCATGCGTGTTGTATCCACGATACGAGACTGGAATTTACGTGAGGCATGGGTGTTGTATCCACGATACGAGACTGGAACTTAGGTGAGGCGTGCGTGTTGTATTCACGATACAAGACTGGAACTTATATGAGGCATGCGTGTTGTATCCACGATACGATGCTGAGGACGCATTCTAACAAAAAGAAAAACAAGGCCATCTTCACCTTTGCATTATTCAGCCAAGTGATCGAATAGGTCCAACTATTAGCCACAGTGAGAACAAAGTTTTCTTCAGTATCTATATTGACAAATATGAATAATGGATTATGATTACGCCTGACGCTGAAATTGTGACTTGAATTAGGACTATTACTGAGATGATTACTCAAATCCAGACTATTACTGAGATGGTTTCTTGAAACGAGACTATTACTGAGACTCTTGCAAATGAATAAACAAACATGAATAAATATCTAGCAAAGAATCGACTTCAACATAAATATTGTATAGTAATCATAAACACCAAATTTAACCATTAAAAATTACTCAAATATTTACACAAATTGCACGAATGGCAAACGGCAGTAAACCTAACATCCATTCTTTCCACTGTTCCTATTTACACGAGACGTACCTTACACATNAATTTCATTCTATATTAATTTTCTCTCATGGCTGTAACTTATAGAAAACTTTTCAACTGATTGTTTAATCAGACTAGTTATGGAGGAATTATTGGGACGTAAATTTCATGTTTTACTTGAAAATTCTCAATTCAGGTGATGAATTTCACTTGTAACAAAGCAAGAAAATATGGGTATACAACTTTTATGATAAATTAGAAGCATAAGCACATATCTAGCTGTCTCTTATACACATCTAGATGTGTATAAGAGACAGGTGCAGGAAGTTCAATTGCAGGAAGATCAAGTGCAGGTAGTTCAAATGCATGAAGTTAAGTGTAGGAAGATCGAGTGCAGGGAGATCAAGTACAGGAAGATCAAGTGCAGTAAGATCAAGTGCAAAGGATCAAAAGCAGGTAGATCAGGTGCAAAAGAACAAGTGCAGGTAGAACAAGTGCAGAAAGATCAGGAGCAGAAAGATAAAGTGCAGGAAAATCAAGTGCAGGAAGATCAAATGCAGGAAGATCAAGTGCATCTAGATCATATGCAAGAAGATCAAGTGTACGAAGATCAAGTTCGGGAGATTAAGTGCAGGAGGATCAAATGCAGGTAGATCAAGTGCAGGAAGATCAAGTGCAAAGGATGAAAAGCAGGTAGATATGGTGAAGAAGAACAAGTGCAGGTAGATCAAGTGTATGAAGATCAGGTGTAGGAAGATCAAGTGCAGGAAGATCAAGTGCATGAAGATCAAATGCAGGAAGATTAGGTGCAGGTTGATCAACTGCAGGAATATTAAGTGCAGGAAGATCGAGTGCAGGTAGATCAAGTACAGGAAGATCAAGTGAAAGAAGATCAAGTGCAGGAAGATCTAGTGCAAGAAGATAAAGTGCAGGAAGATCTAGTGCAGGTAGATGAAGTGCAGGAAGATCAAGTGCAGGAATATCTAGTGCAAGTAGATCAAGCGCAGGACTATCAAGTGAAGGAGGATTAAGTGCATGAAGATCAAGTGCAGGAAGATTAGGTGCAGGTAGATCAACTGCAGGAAGATCAAGTATAGGAAAATCAGGTTAAAGAAGGTCAAGTGCAGAAAAATCAAAGGCAAGAAGATCAAGTTCACAAAGATCAAGTGCAGGAAGATCAAGTTCAGTAAGATCAAGTGCACGAAGATCAACTGCAGGAAAATCAATTGCACCATTTAATATCCATATTCAAGGTGTGGGGCTGAGATACAATTTTTTGAAAATTCGCTGTCACAGTATGAGATTTTTATTTGGACACCTGCCGAATTAATCCCCTTCAAATTATTTTACAAAAATTTATTTTCTATATTTACCGAAGTGTCACCAAAACGTTCCAAATCTAATTAAAACTGGGCGTCATTGACTTGGATATTCACTTTTCGAAAGTTGCTCTGAGTTAATCTGGTAATACTGCTGAAAAATACTTATTAGTCTATTGAAAACCAATAAAAAATATTGCACTAATCGATTGATGCTATGAGGCTCTGCTAGCCTCACAGGTAAATTAATTGACACGCGAGTCCTTTCCCCACCTTTCCCTCCCACCTTGTTTGATTTTACCCACCGGAGGATTTTACTGTCACGTGTGTCCCTATAGATCTATAGGTCTTTTTCGCTTTGACTCTATTATTGTATTGTTTGACTATGTTAAATAACAAAGTGATAAAATTATATTATATTTTAAGTTATCCTTTGCTATTTGGTCACACACTTGAACCAGGAAGTACTGGCGGTGGAGATAAGATTCCACCATCGGAACAAGCTTCTCTTCAAGGCCAACAAACAGTTATGAGTATTCATTCATTAAACGCGGCAAATTTTGGACAAGGAAGAACAACCAATGAGTTCATAACATATTATCAGGTGCAGAAGCTTCGACGATCTTCGCTGAATCAGCAAAGAAAGTTCCTTAATAATCGTCGTTGCATCCCGCGACATTGCCCTCTCTGTTGCCCACTCCAAATGGGGTTTTGCCCATGTTCATTTTTGGGCCGTCGATCCCCGTCAGGGACTTGCCCCCCCCCCAGGGTCCCACACCAGGCACGCCCTCTGGTGTCTCGCCATGTTTGCGGCCGACAGCGCCCAGTTGCACCCCGGACACATAGCGACCCTCCCCCTCCTGGCTCTCACCGGCTCCTCCCCCCCTCCCCCCACAACTGCTTCAACCACCTCCGCTTGTCTCATAACAACCTTCCGTCACTTCCGCTTGTCTCATAACAACCTTCCGCCACCTCCGCTTGTCTCATAACCGCCTGATGGTACACATTAAACAAGATGGGTGACGTGGAGCACCCCTTTCGCAGACCTCTCGCAGGCACCCAGCTTTCACTCAATCCCTCCTTCCCTCTCACCTTGTAAACAGTCGACTCATGCAAATCCACAATCGTATCCAGACATTTCCCTTTCATTCCATACCTCTCAAGCAGCCTCCACAAACCCGGTTTGTTCACTCTCGGATACGCTTTTCTTAAATCCAGCAGTCTCGCCACAGGCCATTCATCATCATTCATGCCCTCATTCCCATTCAGTTCTATTCTTCTCTTCAAGTCAACCACATCCTCTTGCATACGAACCATCATTTGCACAATATTCGCTGTCGACCTACCCTTTCGAAACCCTGCCTGTTCCTCATCCAACAACCCCAAATACTCAGCCCACCACGCCACTCTCTTCGCTATCACCCGCTTAAGTATCCTGCTCCCATACTCAACAGACATACCTCCCTATAGTTATTGCAGTCATTCCTATCACTCTTCTTGTCTTACGGAATCATAATGCCTACTTTCAAAGATTCATCCCAAGCATCCGCTCTCTTCACAAACATTTCTCTCATCAACTCAATCACTCTGTTTCTCACTCCTTCATCCACCCACTTGATATATTCAATCCTCACTCCATCTTCCCCTTTCCTACCCCTTTCTTCCCCTCACTCCATCTTACCCCCAGGCGCTGACTCTTTCATATCTTTAATAGCCGCAACAATCTTTTCTCTTTCAGGCACTTCATGCAGTCGATCATTTGCCTCTTTCGCTCTTTCACACTCTCGCAGGTCAGTCGCTCCATTTACCGCCCGTTCCATCACTCTCGGCTCCTCTTCATACCTCTCGCACGTCACTCGTTCAAAATGCTCCATAAATTCATTCGCACAGATATTCGCACTCGCTCCCGCCTTGCATACCCTCGTGCCAATCTTCCTCAAACACTTATACATGTCACCCACTCTGCCTGTCGCACACGCTTCCTCATTCCCAATTTTATTCTCCCACCACTCTCGTTCAAGCCGCCTCAACCGTCTTCGCAAAGCTCTCCTCGCCTGATTCACCTACCCTCTCGCTCCAGCCACCTCTCTGTCCAGCCTCTCCATCAGTCTGCCATCTCTCATCTGCCTCAGCCTTCTCCTATTCCACGCCAGTTGCACCCTTTCATTTCTCAAACGCACCGCCGCACTCACTCTCTCATTCAACGCATTTAGCATCTGTATACCCAATTGTCCAGGGAATCTGAACCCCATTTCTCACATACTCCACATACTTCTTTCGCCGCCTCAGTCATCACCTCCGCAAGCACCTTCCATTTATTACCTTCATTTATTCTCTCATTTGCCTCAGTCATCCTCTCATTCGTTTCCACCTTGTATTCTTCCCTCTTCTCCCCATCTTTCAACACCTCCCACTTTATCCTTGGCACTCTCATCGTATTCCCTCCTGGCACTCTCCATCTTCTCCCCCTCACTCTCACGGTCATCACTACTGGATTGTGGTCCGACAACTCGTATTCCCCCTCCGTCCTCATCTTTCTTACGATCCACCTCCTATCACTCTTCCTCATCACAAAACCATTCAACTCGTACCCTCTACCATACCTCACATTAAACAACACCCCTCTCTTTTTATACCTCTTGTAGCTATTCACATACTCCAACTCATGCTCCCTACACCAATCAATTAGATCCCTTCCTGCCTCGTTCATATTCCCAATACCATACTTTCCGCACGTCCCTTCCCTTTTTCATTCCCTCTGCCCACATTCGAGTTAAAATCTCCCCCTATAATTAATTTTTCACTTCCACCACACGCAACTTGATTCTCAACCGCTCTTCTGTACCTCTCCATACGGTCATCATTCGTTCCCCACACAGGCGTTCCCCACACTGATACCAGACGCAACCCTCCCAACACCACAGCAGTCACTTCTCTCCTCAAATCATCTCTTCTGTCCATCTCTCACCCACACCTATAAAGCTTCACCCCTCAAAACCACAGCCGACTTCTTCCCATGTACCACCACCACTCTTTCCTCATCCTCTCCCAGCCACAACACACCCTCATCATCCGCACTTATTTCACTCAACAACACAATCTCCCACCCTTTCCTCACAATCTTCTCTAGCACTCTCCTCAAACGCCTCCTATTATGCTCTCTCATTGACAATCTCTGCACATTCCACGTCACAATCACTCTCTCAATCACTCTCTCCCTTCCCTGCCTCCCCCCCACAACCTCATCCTCTCCCCCTCGATCCCTCCTCCTCCTCCTCCGACCCTCGTGCCGCCTTTCCCTCCTCTCTTCTCTTCGCCTCTCCCCCACTCCCCTCCGCCCCCTCCAGTTCCTCGGCCCAGGGTGCGGGTGAATGGACCGGAGTCCAATCACCCTAAGGGCTG
>NW_025935211.1:0-16223 GCF_000764305.2 Hyalella azteca | reverse complement strand
TGTCTGAACTCAGAAAGAATTTTCCGAGTAATTTTTGGTCCAAAATTTTACTGTTGTATCCTAGTTACTTATATTATGTACTTATTTCCACCAAAATTTCAATGTTTAATGCTTCTTTAACTTGAAAATGAATGTTTGTTGCATTCGAAACGTCGTTAATAAATAAGAATTACTTCCTGAAACTTGCCTTTTGATCTACCGTCCATCTGAAGAAAAGTTCCATTCACTGACAATAGACATCAACGAATTCTCTGGTCATCGATCGCACGTGTGTAAACAAGTAAATCTTGCCATTTAATATTAATATATATATATATTGCGATTTCCGATAGTTGTGAAGATATTTTCAAACCATGATTCAAACATCTCGCAGTGATTCAAACAACTCACAATGATTCAAACATCTCACAGTGATTCAAACATCTCACAGTGATTCAAACATCTCACAGTGATTCAAACAGGTGTTAGAATCATTGTGAGATACCTGACTTTCTTTTCTTCACTTCAACTTTGGTTACTTCGAAATTAAAATATTGTGTAAAAACGAGTTTTGCATGCTTTGTATAGTTCATCTCAGTTACCCTTTCTTCCTATCACATGTGAACAATTTATGACCATGTACGATACAAAATTATGAATAATTGCATAATCCCTTCAACTATGTAATATATGTAGCGCAGTATGCAAGTGCACACAATACACAACTTTGACATTTTCGTTCAGCTTTGCAGGTCGGTCTGGACGAAGTCGTCCTAGCTGCTGCAGCATTGTCAGCGACAGCAGCACTGCAAACATCTCACCATGACCCAAACATCTCACAACGATTCAAACATCAAACAATGATTCGAACATCTGACAATGATTCAAACATTGAAATATATCTTTGCATATACTGTAAATTTCAAAAATGGAATATATCTTTTGAAATATATCTTAGCAGATATATTTCAAAAGCGTGATGATAACAGCAAGTGTTATGTAGGCTTTCTCAGAAGATGGAACCTACATCACTTCTTCTGATGCACCCTAGCTGGAAGCGTGCGTGTGGTAGCTAGCTGAATCCTCACGTCGATCAGGAGCACCTGCATCCTCCATAGCTTTCACAACTGTTGCTGCGGCTTCAGCCCGCGAACCATGCTTGTTTCTTTCAATGAGTGGGAGTTATAGTTATCTAATTGCTACCCGACTTTCTGGTGATGACCCCAGTGGTCATTAACTGTTCTTCATAGTTTGGTGCTCGGTCTAAGACTTGCAGCCTCCTACCATTTAGATAAGCAGCCTTCCAACCGTGAGTGCGTTTTATTAGAAACTAAAGTAACCCTACTATTTGGCCTCTATTTTTTACGCAATATTTTGCACACACGACTGCACCCTCATCAAATACCCGCGTTTTCGCTTCCCTCCCTCCATTTCTATACCCCTAGCCCCCACCCAACCACCCAAACCCGACGGGCGTGTCCAAGAAAGCTAGGGGCACCAACCCCCCTTAACGACCACGTTTGCCGTCATCATCAGCGCATCGCCCAACTTCACCGTAATCCACACGAATTCACCAACCATCATTAATTGGCCATTCGAAATCCCAAACTTATCGTATCTAACTAAAGAAATAGACCCCAGAATACCAACAAATGAAAGGAAAATTTCCCAGACTACCTCTAAAGAACTCCTCTTCTCCACAATGCAGGGACGCCAAATCCATATAAATATACAAGACCCAAAACAACAAGACGCAACTACAACACCAAGAAAAGACGTAATTGAAACGACAACGCTGCAAAACTTAATATGAACGCTATACCCAGCACGCATTTCCAGGTTGAATCAACGTTAAAACAACGCCCGTTCACGAATTTGTATTCATGTTGAATTTTAGTCCAAAATTAAAAGTGAATCAGCGTCATTCATGCGACGTCGTCTTGATATTACATTTCTGCGTTGATAAGAGGTTGGATTTCAAATTGAATTAGCGTTGATATCACGTTGATGCACGAATGGATCACATTTTACATGTTTAGACTCATTAATTAGATATAGATGTTTTGCGACCAAATCTTTTCACTTATGGAGAAGAACGACGAGATATTAAAGTGCAGTTGCCTGTATTTCTCAAACTTTCATTGTTTTTCTCTCGTGAGGATGATTTGGATCGATTTATATTTATATTCAATTTCTAGTATCGATTTATATATATATCGTCGTGTATTTGTATCGATTAATATTAAGGACACTGCATTTACATATATTCAAATTAGTTGTATTGACAATTTTCTTATCGTTTTCTCAATGTATCGAACAATATTTTTCGTTTGCAAGGGTATATAATGGGTTTGATAAAATTCGCTTAAAATTATTCATAGAAAAAATTCAACGTTCTAACAAATCCGGTGGTTTGAATCGCCAAGGCCTCTGCTATTGCCACTCTAAGAGTATAGTGAAATACTACGAGACTGGCTGGACCTAACCTGTTCATATATGAATATTGGTTTAGGTTAGGGTTAGGTATAACCTAATCTAACCAACCTAACCTAACCTTACCTATTCAAAAATGAATTTACTGGAGAACCTACAGACTGGAGAACCTACGAACCCCGACTCTACAATACTGGCTATAGCAGAGGCTCTAATCATCAAGGATCAGGGTTGCACTGGGCACCTGCCCGGGGAGCTCCCCACCTACCCACCAGGTCTGGGCTTTTTAGCTTAAAAACCCGTGCTTTTATAAATAATACCGTAGAGTGAAAGGTGGGTTTAAAAAAACTTTAAAATGCATGAAATCGATTTTGTAGTTTTGAACTTCAAAAACAATAATGCTGGACAGAAGCTACCACGGAAATATATATTAAGCTTTCCTGAACAAAAGCAGTCATCTCATATGTATACTGTAAGCTATAAAAAGTTTACAGTTATTTGAGTCCCAGAAAATCCCACGCATAAAAAAGTTTTATAAATGATACTGGGTCCCTTAACTTGCTCTACAGACATTTAGGACATATCACAATTACATGATATCAAAAAGTGACCACCAGATATCTACTGCATCTCAAAGTCCGTTTGTGATTTTTTCTGAATTTCTTGTCTATATTCTTAGCATTTTTTGTCACATTACGACTAAATAAATAGTTCATGTTAATTTCATTTTCATACTACTGTAGTATCTCAATTTGAAATACAAATACCCCACATCAGTCCTAAAACAATTATTTTCTCAATGATATTTACATACACGATGCCTTTTGAGACTATAACTTCATGTATGATATTATTTTGTTAACACACTCACGAGTTCAAAAAACAAGTTCTAAAAAATTTAGGTATTACTAAAAGCCCCCAGTCAAGTGTGTAAAATGAGGGAAGCTAAGTCAACAAATTTTTGTCGGTTCTTATGTATACATATACCCATATGATAATTTGGCTCATTAAATAGATTCATATCTAAAAATTCTTTACAAAAAGACTGGTGATGAGAAGGGAAGATCGAACCGTCTATAGGAATGTATTGTTTCTAAAGACATTATGCTCTCAGAGAAATGATGTTGCTTGTGGTTTTTTTTTTGCACTCGAGGTTTTGCAAGAACATGTTTTTTTTGCATAATTTTGGTTCCTAGCTAGGAGACCTTGATAGTAATAGCATTAAAAGCCTGGAAATTAATGAGTATGTACCACAGTAGGAGCCTCAAGGCTTGGCAAAAATTCAAAATGTTAGTCCAATTTTTCAAAAGTTATTATAAAAAATATTTTAGAGGCTTGCAAATTTTGAGAAACAAGAAACTGCAGAACTGGGTTAATTGACTCAATACATATTTTTTACATTGATTTGTTGCCTAACACAGATGGGTCACTGTTGTGATACAACACTGTTCATATAGTGATACATCAAGTTAATAATGTATCACTGGCTCACTGTTAGAAAATTTACAATTACTTGATTAAAAGCTGTGGCAAATGTAATAAAAGTGGAGACTTGATACTCTCCAGCATAAAACTTATTTGCGATAATCAACATAACTGCAAACGACTTCCTTCTAAGTATGAATAAAATAATTGAAAAAAAACATTTTACCCATTTCACTCCTTTTTATTAATAAAACCCTGGGTTTTCCAATAAAAACTTTGTTTTTTTCTTCTATGAAACCCTGGTGGGTTGGACAGCTTAAAAAATTGGGTTTTCTGCAATCCTCTCAAGGATGATTCTCCAACTATCAATTTGCAAAGCACCGGATTTTCCAGGACGTTGAAGTTGTTTATGGATTAATTTTAAGTTTTGATTTTAAACCGTATCTATGATACATTTTGCTGTACTTATGGCATTTCTAAATTTCAAATTTCAAGCGTTTTAAAACTCCTCACCCCTTGAGAATGAATATTGAATATTCACAATTTTTTATTCCAGTAAAAGGTCATTTGCAACCTGCTTTTTTATCTCCTAACACCAGCAGTAAATTTTTTTCGGCTTATTGAAAAATAAACACCAATAAAATTATAAATAGAAAGCATGCTCTGGTCTTCAACCAAACCTGCATAAAGGAATAACTTCTGCCTAACTACACATATAATAATACATACACAAGGAACAAACACTAAGTACCTCAGACTGATGTCAGAAGATACCCGAGGCTCGGCGAGCGTATCAATCGTAAAGAACAGCAGGCTGAGCACAACAACACTGAGAACAACAGTGAGCGTTGAACAACACTGAGGCTGATCAGAACAACGCCGAGCCTCCGATATAGGAGCTAAATATTGACGTAAAAATTCCACTTGGTGTTCGGTTGCCTGCCAACCGAACGCAAATAACTTCTTGACACCGGCGCTATTGATCGCTTGACCGACCTTCCACACACTTCGGGAATAACTAACACATCTGCAGACTAACATCGGCGGAACGTCTGATACATGACAGTAGCTAATCCATGTATATTTTGACTTTAATACAATTGAACTTCTGTCGTGAATTTCTACAACGAACACAACAAAATAAATGGATTGGGTCACACTGATTTTGGTTTGTTATACGATCAAAATATCGGTAATGCTGAATTACACTTATGATGGATTCCTAGATCCCTCACATTAAAAATGCATGATTGTTTTTGTAAGATTATCCGCACTACTGCGCGGAATATTACCTATTGTAAGGCCTAGCCGGGCAAATTAAACACTTTGTGTTTGGTGTCCCTGCGAAGCTGACTGAGCTATAATAGGGTGCGGTACGCTAGTCTCAGGTACGAGGGAATAGAGTTCTTCAATTAGTGTCCATATGGATTAGTATATTTTGGATTACCGTATTATCTTGCTGTAGTGTTCATTTCTACATGTAGTTGTAGATAGCATGAGGGGTGTATCGTCACACTTTGCATAAACAGCTTAAATCATAGGATACCGATCATTTACTCACAATCTTTTATCGAACCTTGCCCAACAAAATTGACCAATTACCCTGAATAAAACCTATTCATTTACCTTCAATATTAATACGAATCTCAACAACACAAATTGATCAATTACCTCAGAATCTGTATAAACAGCGTAACAGGATACCGATCATTATTTACCCCGAATATTACCCATCAAAATTGACCAATTACCGCCCGATAAAACATGGTTATTTACTCACTATTTTATTTCGACATCAAAAATTTGGGCACTGTCTTACGACCATTTACCCACAATCTTACCCCGAATCATGAGTTAACGACCATTTACCCCAATTGGACACTTGAAGATTGAATAGCGCCTCAGTTTAGCACAGTTACCCTACTTAGTTTAAAACTGCACTTCATTTTATTTTGAAATCCTTTTAAAACTGCTGAAAATGAATCCTCAAAACTGAACTGAAAATCCGTTTAAAACTGCACTTCATTACTAAAAGGATTTTCAGCTATGACTCGCTTATTTCGCGCAGCATTACCACCGCTCTCTCTCTCTCATGCAACGACAGTTTCATACCCATTAAAGCCTTCGTATGAGCTTTCGAATTCATATAATTTGCTTGTGTTTGCATGTTATTCTATGCTACCAAACTGTAGGGGATAGAAAAGCGTGTGCCACCGACAACAATGCTGTCGGAGATTAACTATGCACGCGGTGTGCGCCAACGACGACAATGCTGTCGGTAATTATCGAGGCGCGCGGTGCGCGCAAACGAAGAGAACAAATATCAGTGATTGATTATGCGCACACCGCATAGCATGAAAAATACTTTCCATAGAAAGTTGAATGCATAATAGTCTAGAAGTGCAGTGAAGGGAAGCATCTTGAGTCCAGAAAAACTTTTTTATTTACGGACGGATCACTTTGAAACTTGGTACACATATGTAAAACAGAATTGGATTACATTTTTGTTCGTGAAAATTTTCAAAAAATGAAAGAAAACGTGAAATTCTTAGGAAACGGACGAGAATCTCCTCCTTGAATTTCCAACGGACATTTCCTCCTTGGATTTCCAAGCTACAACATCGAGACGCATATCATTCGATGTGTAAAGACCATATCTATCGATTTGTCTTAGCTTTTTTCCTAATTCTAATTTTTGTGGGCGGGGTGGGCATTTTTCGTAAATTTTCCGTAGATCAAAAAATCGAAAATTACCCCCCTTATTTGATGATTTTAGGGGTAACAAGATGATTTTGGAACCATTGGATTCGTCAATGTCAGCTTTAATATGAGCATAAAAACCGGAGAAGCAAAAATCTTCGACTTTGAAGAGACGCTCCCCTTAACTTCCGTAAAGTCGGAGCATGCATTACTTCACTGAATCAGTATAATAAATCAATGTTAATATATTATGATCAAATAAATGTATTCGAATAACAGAATTTTTTCAATATGTTTTTAATTTTTTTCTATATAAAATGAGACCTGACGAATCATCTAATGTATGTCATGCGAAAAAACGCACCTTAAGTACCAAAACTCTTTGCATACATTTTTTAATTAAAAGGAGAGCTGATAAATCATCTGATGTTATCATGCGAAAAAATATACATTTAATTTGAAATCTCTTTGGATAAATTTTTTAAGTAAAATGGAAGCAAATATTGTCGGCATGAATCACTGTGAAGTTTGTAACACAGTGGTTAAAATCTAAACAAACATATAGAAACTCAAAAGCATCGTAAAGCAATTAACAATCATAACATATCAAATGAATACTTCAATACAAAGACAAAATGCGTAATATATCATCGCGAAGTTCAAAGCATGAAAAGGTATGAACAAACAAACGCTCATAGAAAACGTCTAAATGACGTTTAGCCAATTCTTTCTTTTATTGCAATTTGTGTAATTTGGAAGTGGACGATATTGGAGTACATGGAGATTCAAATGTGCATTAAAAAAATTCGAATGCATGCGAGGTGATATTAGGAAGGCTGTAAATGACACATGTGAAAAGCATATAAATAAGGAGATATGAACGATCGACCCGAAGTTATTTCTCAAGAATATATTATCTTATGCAGGTTATTCAAGTAATTAAGCGGTGAAAATTCGATAATATGAAATTACAGGTAAATTTGCAAGTCGAGTTTTATAAATTCAAATTAGGCAGTGATAAAATCTATAATACCCGTTGATTCAATTCAAACAGGTTTACAGAAATTTCAGGAATTCACGTAAATTGAAATACAATTAAAAGACTATGCTAACCTGATACACAGAATCGAAGAATTTATGAATAACGCTTCCGGATGGATAATAAATAAGTTGCTAAACTTCACAATTAAAATTGTTGAATACAAACCTTTAAGAGGTTCTACCTATATTAAATTGCCTGAAAAAATTGAGACATCCAAAATATAAATTAATAAATATTAAAACCCAAGATGACATGTGCTTTAAGTGGACGGTCGCGCGCCACTTCTGCAGGGATGAAAAAATTGTAACAGAATAACGAAAATATTAAAGAAGAAAGCTGAAGAATTGGATTTCGCAGATATAAATTTCCCTATGAACATTAAATACATCGATAAATTAGAAAATTTTAATAATATTTCTATAAATGTATATAGCTTGAATTATTGTTTGAAGTTATGCCCACTTTGAACAACTAAAACTGAAAAAGATGTAGTTTCATTATTGTTAATTATAAATGAGAATGGTTGTCATTATGTTTTGATGAGGTCTTCAAGTCCATTTATTAATAAGGCGAGTCATAAAACAAAATATGTCTGTCCATACTGCCTGCACGCAATCAAACGCGAAGACCTTCTTGTCAAACATAAAGATGATTGCTCTATTCACACACCCATCATATATGTTTTTAGTGATGAGAAACTAAAATTCAAGGCGTTTCAAAAGACTATCAAGCATCCCTTTGTAATTTACGCTAATTTCGAATCATGTCTTCTTATGTCTCGCCATAATTCCTCATGTCTCGCTATGTCTCCTTATGTCTCGCTATGTCTCGTCATGTCTTCTTATGTCTTGCCATAAATCCTTATGTCTCCCTATGTCCCGCTGTCTTCTTATATCTCTTCATGTCTCGCTATGTCTCCTTATGTCTCGCTGTCTTCTTATATCTCTTTATGTCTCCTTTTGTCTCGCTATGTGTCCTTATGTCTCGCTATGTCTCATTTTGTCTTGCTATGTCTCCCTATGTCTCGCTGTCTTCTTATATCTCTTCATGTCTCCTTATGTCTCGCTATGTCTCGCAGTCTTCTTATATCTCTTCATGTCTCCTTATGTCTCGCTATGTCTCCTTATGTCTCGCTATGTCTCCTTATATTTCGCTATGTCTTATGTCTCGCTATGTCTTCTTATGTCTCGCTATGTCTTCTTATGTCTCGCTATGTCTTCTTATGTCTCGCTATGTCTCCTTATGTCGCGCTATGTCTCCTTATGTCTCGCTATGTCTTCTTATGTCTCGCTATGTCTTCTTATGTCTCGCTATGTCTTCTTATGTCTCGCTATGTCGGATTATAATATTCTGGATGAAAGAAACTGTAGTAAGCCGTAAGTACAAAAACGGGCGTCCCGTTTTCGTGCAGGAAAACGTTCCCGCCGTTTAAATTAACGGTAAGTAACCGGCCACTGTAACGCCGGTGGGAACGTTTTTTTTACGGTCGATTTTCTAACAGTGTATAACTTTGTTTCCTTACCCTGGAAGAGAAAACTTAGTAGATTCAATATCAGGAAGGTCAAGTTAAATTTTATATGTCGAATAAGGTTGAGATAATTATGTTATCAATTAAGGTTTGACCATTTTAGAAATGCAGTGGATGCCATAATTGACGCTCAAACAACAACATTAGTTATAGTTAGTGAAACAAAGTTACTGAATACTTCACGAAACTACCATTTGATGACTTAATTCGTGATTTATATTTCATTTCAAATAAAATAATTTAACTAAGAACAGAACTCACGGCATTAAATTTTATTGGTGGTTTTTCAAAACGTATTTAGAATGGCCACTCGTAGTAAATCTACAATGCATCATCAATGAATAGGAACCTTCAAATCATTGATGGAACGTCAGTAAACTTCGCCTGCAGTCACGCAACTTCTCGATTTATTGGTGTTTTACTATCGTGTGATGGCTGAAGAGGCCACACATCAGTACGCCACTAATAATCCACCTGGATTATAATCATAATTTTTATTTGGGATTTATTTACAAATGGTAGACCGTAACAAAAAATGTGTAAACTCCGTATTAAAAGATTTACTATTAATGAAATTGCAAGAAAACGTGAATATTAATGTTCATCAAGTTTGTGACTTTTACACTTTTTTCGATTTGTCACTGCGGTTNCTCCCCATGAGCCTATCCAGCGAACGCCACAGCGCCCGAGGGTCGCCGCGCTGTGCGTCAACTCTTAGACGCCAGAATGACTCCCTCTTGGATCTAAGAAGGTTGACATGGGCGCGCCACGCATCCCGCCAGTTGGACGTCGCTTCAGCCCCGGCAGCAGGATCATTACGTCTGCTCGCGCGATGTTCAGCCCGCAGGAGCAGCCGAACACCACGCTTCGAGGCGCGACATTCGTCGTCAAACCACGGGTCGGAGGCTCGCTGGGGGACATGAACAGTTCGTGCAGGAATGAGGTCGTCGAGTAAAGATGTCAATTCGATATCGTAGAGTTTTGCAAGATCATCCACCGACAGCTCCGACCATGAGTCCGGCCGACCAAGTCGGGACGACTGAAGTCTCCTGCTCAAAACATCGCCGTCGAGATCGCGCCACGGGCGACAGGTGACGGCTCTGTACGTCAACGCCGGGCGAACACATGGCACCACCCACGCTGCTAGAATTAAAGCTGCAAGCCCGGCATCATCTCGGGATTCAACACCGGAATCAAGACCGGATCTTGATTCAGATGTTTCAGGATCCGGAATAATAGTTATACCTTCTAACGTTAATGATATTGTTGCAAGACATCACTTATTATTTGGTTCTCTAAATGCCGGAAACACAGGAGTCTTTAATGAATTGCAGGCACTCAATCATGAACTTTCTAATCCAAATTTATCAAATGAACAGGATGTGAAACTATTGAATGATTTTTGTTTAAGAAAATGGAATCCCAAAGCATAGTTATTACCGGTAGAAAAAGTGATATTTACACGAATTTCACACCAGCAATAAAGTAGGACACAAACAAATTTCATGAACTGGCATTGGTGGGGCTGGATATGTATCACTCTATCCCAAATATTTATGAGACAAATAATAAATTTTATGTTGGGAAACATGTTATAGTAATCCCTAAAACTATTCCAACTGGATGCTATGAGATAGAGAGCAACAATAAGTATATTAAAATGCATACGGAAACGAGGACTCGATTGATATAAGAGCGAACACAAATACTCTGAAATGCGTTGTAACTATTCGTTATCCTGACTTGAAAATTCATTTCAACAAACCCAACAGTTTACATACTCTGTTAGGTTTTGATAATGGAGTATTGGAAGGTGTTGGAGAACATGAAAGTACGGATATTATAAATATAATGTCTTTTAATGCAATATTTGTTCACTGCAGTATAATCAATGGATCATACGTATCTCAATGGTGATTTACACAGTATTTTGTATACATTTTTTCTTAACGTTTCCCCGGGATATAAAAATGTAAAGAATCCTAGTCAACCAATTTATCTAACCGTAGATCAGCCTTCAATTTATAATATTCGAATTTGGTTAACAGATCAAAATAAAAATCTTTTGAATACCAGAAATGAAGAAATAACAATACGATTGCACTTGAAGTTGAAAAATATTAAATAATCTTTACAAAATTTTTCTTATAAAAATGGAGAACTTACAATGGAACGAAACTATTCAAATTGATGAATCAATTCATAAAGTCGAAACTCATGATTATGAACCTCAAATTGGAACTGATTTAAATCGTGAACACAATGATATAAAAATTATTATTCAGAATCAAGATCAGTTTCTAAACAAAAAACTTTAATTAATTTTTCGAAAATTTTGAGTAGTTAAAACTTTTCGGGTCATAGCCAATTTACTACTTACTCTGTGCTTGATTTGGGGTGACGGGTCATGCAGTTTTAACGTGTACATTTAAGTGAAACTAATATCGCCCGTGCTGCTTCACTTCACCCCTGTTTTAAAAATCTTCAGCAGTTCAACACTTGACTCCATGAGCGTAACTCCCATGGTGCTACTGTGACTGCACGTCAGTTCATAATTCCATGTGTAATCTTCATTGAAACGCCACCGAGATGTACAGCCTCGAACCTGTTTTAGTATTCATGGAATAAAAAGCTTAATTTGGAAGCCGTGCCCGAGTACGGTTGGGATTTGGACGTGAGCATTGGACACGTGCTGGATTTGGTGTTGTCAGCACTACGATGACCTTCTCCGGCACTTCAGGTTACCATGGTGGTTACGACTACGATGTTGGCCCCGGCAACATATGCGCGGGTGAGTACCAGCCGCAGGAACGGTTACGCACCGATGTTCAGCGAGGGATTTTTTAGTACTTCAGGTACGTCACCCCACCTTCGGAGGCACGGAGTAGGCGGTGATGAGGTGCTAAATCCTTTTCCCTTTCACTTATGACCCGAATAAAGAATAAGCCCGTAATTAATTATCAATATTGCGACTTTTCCATAATACATTGAATGAATTATTAACTTTACTGCAATAATAACCTTAAAACTTATACGAAACGTGTGATAACCCCTTTTTAATGACTCGGGAAATCTTTTCGCTACGATGCGCAGCCTTTTCTTACTTTACCTGGAAAAGGACCCTTTTCGCATAGAGCCCTCCTAACGTCCGAGCATTTTTTTCGTGATCTTTATAATCACCATTTCGTTTTAGATTCTTCAGGATTTACGGGTTGGGCAGACGCAGGAGCGAGACGAAACTCCATTGCCTCTTCGCGCATAGTGAAGTGGAGTCGCCACCGCAAATTTTGCAGGCAGTACCGAGCAAGTTTAGGGGGACCGGCTACCCTAAAATTTTCAATTTTGGCGTTTTCCGGTTTTTGTGCTCATCAGAAAGCTGGAATTCTGCTCTTTCCAATGGTACCACTGCCATCGCTGTACGCCAATATTTACGTTCATGACGTCTCATTAAATGGAAGCGGGTGGGAGAGTTCTTCAACTAATTAGATATAAAGTAATTAGCTGCTGAAATCTTTGAATATAGTTTCTACTTGAGTTGTGCTGCAGTTACATGCTTAGTCTCATCTTAAAGCTGACATTCTGAGCTTTCCAACGATACTACTGCGATCTATGTACGACAATATTGACACACACAGCCGGGCTTTAACGGAGGGCGGGGGGTGGAGTTCCTTCAGTAAATAGACGTAAGAAAATTACTAATGAGAAAAGTGATCATCAAATTTTTAGGTATGGTCCGTACGAACCGAATGATACGTGTCTCGATGTTGTAGGATGATATTTGTAGGAGGAGATAGATTTTCTAAAGTACCCCTTTTTAGCCGTTTTCTATGAATTTCAGGTTTTCTATAAATTTTTTCGAAAAATTCATATAAGCAAAATGTTCTTATTTTTGAATTTTACGTATGTATGTGAAGTTTCATGATGATCGGATAATAACTGTAGAAGTTTTTCCGGAGGCTAGCCGGTCCCCTTAAGGAAGATGGCATTAATGCCATTTATTAATTTTTCATTAAAGAAAAGACTATTTGAACCTTGCTTGTAATCGTGTTTTGTTTGACCTCAATTCCTTTTGATTAGTTTCCTCGCCTCCCAAAGTTTCTACGACCATCAGACAGTTGTATTTAATCGAAGGTGCTTTAACGAAAAAGGATGATAGCAACTATAACTTCAAAGATGATAAAATATCAATTATCAATGATGCTTTGATGAATTTATTCTATCGAGTATTTTATAGAATCGGAAATGAGGAAATTGAGAGCTATAGCTATCCTGCAGGGAATCGTTACAACTCTAAAAGGATTGAAAACTTATCAACGAAGCTTTAAGAAAATATAATGTTCTTCTGGAGTATTGACACTAAGGAAAATGAAAAACCGAATGACGGATTCAATGAACGCAGTGATTATTTAGGAGCCGCTGGTGGTCAATTTAGTGCTCAATAAACATATTTTTGGATTCTGCGAAAATTATGACAAAGTGATTTATGGGGTCAAGCATGATTTAACTCTAAGAAGAGGTGATGATGCAAATGCTCTGTTCAAGACTAGCGATAGAGATCCAAATCATCAATATAAAGTTGTAGATGGGAAAATCACTATCAAAAGACTAATTTGGAAAATGATGGCTTATAAACTCTCTAATGAGTATAAGATTAAATTATATCGTCAAATAAGAGATAAAATTCGGATATAAATTGAAGGGCTAATTGCACATCTGAGGTAACCACGCAAAACCGGCGCCTGAGCGCCAATGCAGGAACAAGTGAGGCAAGGAGTTACGGGCTCCGGTTTGGCGGCATTTTCAAGCATAAGAGCGTGTAGAGTGCGGGATCAAAACTCAGTTATGTATGCGTCGGTTAGCTCGTAGCATCGCAATCACAAATACGGTAACGATGCCCAGTCGTGAACGACGCGATCAGCAGCATTTGATGCACGTACAAAGAATGTAGCAGGCTTCGCTCGGGCGTGTCGCAATCATCAGATTTGGAGCTAGTGACAACTAAGGTAATCAATGCTCGTCCATTTTCTTCCCACGCAATTCAAGCACCCACTATTTCGAAAGCGAAATATTTTTATTAAGTAATTTTTGCTTTTGGCCGCTACTCTGATTCGATGTGTGAAAATGTAAATCACCTCCTAATTTATACCACTTACAAAAACGAAAATTGTGATTTCACAAAGTATTAGGCTAATCCCATACCATCACAACAATATTATTTGTTCAAAGTTTTCACTGTATTTACCGAATTCGATGAAGGTGATGTTTATTTAAAATACGGTAATTTGGGTTCACCAAATACCTTCGCCTGCATATTTAATTCGTATCTTCACCAGTTGTAATTGTGACTGCAATATCCAAAATATAAGTAAGAGTAGGCTTATGAGGGCCCTCTAAAGAAAAGGCTTCCCTAGCGTGCGCGCGAAATTGCGTACGTGATTGCTTTGGTTTTTGCAGGGTATGTGGTCATTTAGTTCAATTTTATCAATGTATGGGCTGCTGATGTTCACGTTTGCTTACGTGTGATATATCGAGATCGTGGGTGTGTAGATTTGATGCTGAATTATGCTTCTGTGAGAACGTGCCACCAACTATTCCGTATGACTCACAAGTTTAGAGCACGTGCATACATTACCTATTTCTGTGCAGGGTGTGTCATGTCATCGGAATGTCATGTTACTCAGATTGACGATCTGTCACAACTTTCCTCAGTTTATGAAGAAAGTTTCGCTATTTCGCTCCAATTCTATCTTTAATACAAAAAAATATTTAATTACTTCGATATCTTCAATCATTCATTTATTTCTGGATAACGTGCCTAAACTGAATTGTTCACTCTTTACGTAGGCCGGCTTGTGACGTCTGACCCTAATGTGGTTGTATACGAGACGTCCCGACCGTCAGTTGATTTGCGTGCCGTTTTTAGAGCGCAGAAGTCTGCGCGTGCCAAGCGCTGATTGGTTGAGTTGTGAATCACCAAAAAACGCAGGTTCATTCAGTCTTTCCGAACTTGAAAAAGAGTTGAGATCGCGAACAATAAAAAACCACCAATGAATTTCGATTTAGCTCATGTTAGCTACATGGACATGCGTGTACGGCGCAGTGCGGTATGCATTTTAAGAGAAATGTTCAAGAGAAATTACGAGTATCTCAAGCGTAAGTTAAAAGTATTATATTAACTGCTAGTTTTAGGCGTAAGTCATCTCAGCCATGGGAACGAGTGTGGTAATATTGAAGCTCCGCCCACGGAGCTTCTGTTTGTTCGGGGTTCAAGAAGTGCAGGGCATCTCTCGAACTACAATTCGTATTGTGAAGTTATGAGAAAGTTTTATAAAAATAGGTAAAATCGATGCACGTTCACGTGTGCGTTGCATTACGCTTCAAGGTCATGCAAAGGTAGCAGCGTCCACGAAAAATTGACATCGCTTGCCTTCCTTCCATGTCGTGGTCCGCCGCTAAAACTGTATAAGCTGTTGGACGCTCATCGTACGTTTTAAATTCAATTTCCACATTTCAATATACTGACGCTTCAAGTGGTTTATAGTTCTATAGTTCAGTAGTAACTGCTGTCAGATGTTACATCAAGAAGAAATAAAAATATTTAATTTGAATAACTTTTAGGAGATACTAGAAAAATTTAATAACAAATCCAATGAATCTTAAATGCGCATGCATATATATATGGGCCTCTCAACATAGATAAGCTTAGTTCATGGCCTTCTGAAATAACCGCTCTTTCTAATATTCGTAGTCTGAGAAATTTCCATTAATGTTGAATTAAATCTGCAACATATATATCCGTCTGTGAACGATGTCTAAGAACTTGATATTCTGCATCAGCAGGACTTAAAAGCATCTTCTCGTATTAATTTCGCCTCTGAATATTTATTTCATTTGCCTTCCATTACTGTGAACAAGAACAAGACAAGACTATACTGTGAACAAGAAAATAAGAACATTTTGCTTATATGAATTTTTCAAAAAAATTTATAGAAAACGTGAAATTCATAGAAAACGGCTAAAAAGGGGTACTTTAGAAAATCTATCTCCTCCTACAAATATCATCCTACAACATCGAGACACGTATCATTCGGTTCGTAAGGACCATACCTAAAAATT